>NC_028646.1:49446450-49480282 GCF_001406875.1 Solanum pennellii | reverse complement strand
ATATATATATATATATATATATATATATATATATATATATGGCTACTATTCATATTTATCTTTTTAAATTTTTTTTTTCGACATACTCTTATTTAAAAATTAAAAAAAATACTCTTATGGCACCGTACCATTGACTATTTAATTTAATAATAAACAACTGAAATCACATTTTACATTAATGAAAAAGAGAAGAATGAAAAAATTAAAAATGCTGATTAATTTTAGAATATGGAGGGATGGAAATTGAAAAAGGCAATTATCAATTGTAATAATTTCATCAAACGTTTCTCACAATTCATACCAACAAATAAATACGAAAAAAAGAGATTTTAGAAAAGAAAAAAACTGGATTGTAGCTCATATCTATAAATTACCATATATTTTTCATTACTTATTATTTTATGTTATTTCAATATTTCAAAGTAAAATTAATTAAATTAATAATAAAAGTTGTCCAACAGGAAAAAAAAATTGACATTTAGGTTATTGAAAGAACTATAGAAAGTTTCTTTTTTTGTTAAATTATGATTTCTTTCTAAAAAATTGGTATAATATTAATTATCAATCTTACATTTTCTTTTTTCTTTTCTTGTTTATTTGATTGTTTTCTTCATTTTAATTCTTTTTATTGCAATAAAAAAAGATAATGAAAAGGTCTAAAGAAAAATGAATATTCACATTTGTGTGATTTGTTAACAAGTAGTCACAATTTACCATATGAAGACTGTATTTTAACTATTTTATAATTAATCCTCAATTTTAAGAAATAGCAGTAACGTATGTGGGAGTCCGGAGCCAAAGGGTGAAAAATGTTAACAAAAATTTCAAAACGATATATGAAATTTTTTAAAAAAACAAAACGGAAAAATCGCTTACGAAGTAGCGATTTTGCCCGCATAGCAGCGATTTGTGCTTTTTTAAAAAAAAATTCAACAAATTGCTTCCAAGGATCAACTTTATTAATAAATCGCTGCAAAGGCAGCGATTTTACGTTAATTTTTTAAAAATTCTTTTAAATTTTTAAAGTAAATCGTTGTCAAGGTAGTGATTTACGAATTTTATTTTATTTTTATGTATATCGCTGCCTGTACAACGATTTACGATATTTTTTTAATAAATTACAAGTCTTAATTATATTTTATCCTTTTATGGGCCCACATATGCTTATCGTTAGCTATGATAACGAAGTTAGTAATGAATAATTGTTAAGCATGTTGGGCTACTTTTATGTCTTTCTCAGTTTGCTAATCCTATAGATAACTATCCAATTCCTCCACTTTCTTTATCCCACTAAGCCTTTCTTATCAACTTTTATATTTTTACAAGTACAAAAGCATAAATAAAAATGATCAAGTTGAGATGCAAAAAGTTCTTCAGCCGTAAATCGCTGCACTGATAGCGATTTACTTAAAAATTTAAAATAAAAATTAAAAAATTTGTAAATCACTGCACAGGCAGCAATTTACTTTAAAAAAAAAAATCAGTAAATCATTGTACTAGCAGCGATTTACTTAAAAATTTAAAAAATAATTCGTCAATCGCTGCCTTGGTAGCGATTTACTTAAAAAATTAAAAATAATTAACGTGCCTCTTCAGCGATTTATTAAAAAAACAATTTAAAAAATTGATTTACAAATTTTTAACGTGAACGGCAAATCGCTTACAAAGGCAGCGATTTGTTGTAAAAGTTTTCTTAAAAAAAACAAATTGTACAAATCGTTGCTATAACAGTGATTTTGCTTAACTCCGCCGGATCAAATCGCTACTTTGTAAACTATTTGGCCGTCTTGGTTTAAAAAAAATTTATGTACCATTTTGAAATTTTTATTAATGTTTTTCACCCTTTAGGTTATGGACTCACGTATTTGGTATTACTTCTAATCTAATAAATTAATCTATTACCTTTTAACATTACACATTAATGAAATAGCACATCCTTTTATATTCCATTTTGATGGAAAATAAAAGAATGCTTACATGCTCCTTTACATTCACCATTTTCTTTGATTTAAATATTAAAATATAATGAATTTGCATTATGTTCGAGTACGGTCATGGCTCATTACAAGATAAACGTAGATGAGTTGAACATGAATTTTATTTGTTTGAGTTTAGATAGTTAGAGGTTGGACATGAGTAAAGATTGGATGATGAATTATATTTCCTCTATCCCTATTTAGTTGTCCACTTTACAAGTGACACACATATTAAGGCACCAATGATTATAATTAGGTTAGTTACAATTTTACCTTTTAACTTAAAAGATTATGCAACTCCCTAAGTTTAATAAATGTATTTTCTGGTTTCAAAAAAGTATATTTACAACTTAATAGTACTATAAATTTTCTAGAATTAAATAAGGGCATATTAGGAAAAATATTGTTGTCATTTCTTGATTTTTTAAAATGGACAAGTAAATAGGGACAGATATAAAAGGAAATATGTACAAGTAAATAGGGACAGAAGGAGTATATTTTTTAAAATGAGTAATTTCATTTGATTTACGGTTTTCGATCAAATTGAAGAGTACATATCGCAAGTTTATAGATAATGGTCAATATGAATGACTGGATAATATACTTGAAGGTAAAACCAACGATTAAACAAAATTGAGCGATTTTTTTTCCTTTCTCCCTACAATAAAATTAAGAAATAATGATAAAATCAAACAATATGATATAATTGAGATATAACTAATCGGAAAGAAAAATAATTCTAACACACATATTTTAATACTCGCACGAAGCACGGCTGTGTTCCCTATTATAGTATATAACCAAAAGAATATAAGTAACTTCATTAATTTATTAAAATTTATATTTAAGGTTCTTAGAAAATATTATTGAAACAGGGTTTAACCAAAGGGTGAGATGATCGATCAATTTGTTGATGGAGTAAACAGACAAGGTGGGTCCATTATTTAGCCCTTTCCACAATACTTTATTTCTGAAAAAGAAAAAATTTGGATTAAACGGACTAGGTGAGTCAACTAATTAGCATGAGAGAAGGAGAGGAAATAAAGTGTACTTGTTTCTTCCTCGAAAATAAGGATATAGAAAATATAACGACTTTTTAGTCACTTGAAAATATAAAACATTACCTTATTATTTTGACTAGTGTAGCAACATTTGCCTAACTATTGTTGTTTTTGCATCTTTATTTTTCTTTGTTTTGACAAATCCCCTTTTTCACTTCACTCTCCTTCCATTTTGATAGCTTCAATCCCAATCATGAGAATATCACATATGAAGCAGATGCTTATTCAAAAAACAGTGTAATTCAGCTCACTGAAAATGATTCAGAGTTAAGCATAGGCCGAGCTACATACTCTAAAACACTCTATCTTTGGGACAAGGCCTCTGGAAATGTCACAGATTTCTCAACGCATTTCTCCTTTAGAATCAATTCTCAGGGCAGAAAATTATATGCTGATGGTCTAACCTTTTTCCTCTCCCCTACAAGTTCAGTAATTCCTGATAAACACTCTTTTGCAGGAGAGGGACTTGGCCTTGCAAGTGTTGATCAACAATATTCATCGAAAAATCACCATTTTGTTGTTGTCGAATTTGACATCTTTTGGAACTCTTATGATCCACGGGGTGATCATGTGGGTATCGATATCAACTCCATGCAATCTGTTGCTAATGTGACCTTTTTTAGTGGCACTCTCGATGGTACGAGAACTGATGCGTGGATTACTTATAATTCAATCTAGAAAAATCTTAGTGTTGTTTACTGGTTTCCAACCACAAGGGAATATCATAGTCACTATCCTGCAGAACCTGTCTTACAATCTTTATCTGAAGGCATATTTGCCAGAGTGGGTCACTTTTGGCTTCTCAGGTGCAACAGGAACCTTCTCTGCAATACATACCATATATTCTTGGAATTTTACTTCTTCTTTAAACTATAATGACAACATAACTGATTTAGATATACCCCTACCAAGCCCTTTGCCAAAGTATACTTGAAGCAAAATTAAGTCAAGACTAGTGATTGGATTGTTTTCTGTTGGTTGTCTTTCAATAGCAGTATATGTTTTCATATTGTTTGCATTTTGTAGAAAGAGAAAGGCCAGCGAAGGTGAAGAGGATGATATTATTGATGGTTCCATGAACAATAAATTTGAAAGAAGTTCTTGCTAAAATTGTATAACATCAGCCTTGGTTTTTAATTTGACCCAGTCTGTGCTACAACTATTTTTTAGCTTTAAGTTGTTAGGTTGCTATTTCATGAGTACCTGATAGTTTTCTTATTTATGTGTTGCAGAGAGTTTATGTAAGTATTTATAAGACCATTAACCGATGTAATAAAATATATCTATCATTTTCTCTGCACACTACTTATCTGACTCTTTCGCTACAATACTTTGTATTGAACTTATTATTTTGTCAGCTCTTCATTTGGTATCAGCGAGAGATTGTTCTGTGAAAATCACTTACTATAGTTTTTCTTTCTATTGAGATTTGTGATGTCGATGATATGATGGACGTACAGGCTTTCGGCGGAATGAAAAATCTTAACAACAGCAACTATAGTACATGATCAACTTGTATATTTCTTATATGCAAGGGCAAGAATAATTGTGGGAGGTTGTCAATGGCAGTGAGGTGACACAACTATAAGTAGAAGATGAAAACACCATGTTGTGGAAGTGGAAGATAAAAGCAGGAAAGCAAAGACTGAAGAGGATGTGCTTGAGCATATATAAGATACAACTACCCCAAAGCAGGCTTGAGATACATTCACCAAGTTATTTTAATAGAAAAAATGACACGAGCCTCCAACTCTTATAGAGTGAATTACTTTTCATAGCACAACAGAACATGACAATTGCACAATACTTTCATAAGGTAAAGATGTTATGTAGAGATATTTGAAGTTACATCCACAAGCTCCAATTGGAGAGACAAGGATGAAGCGAATATAGAGGCTTCATTGCTTCTATACAAGGATGGAAAATTCAACCTTCACTTGTAGAATTGAAGAATATTATAGTTGGACAGGAATCTTTGGCCAAGCAAATGGGAGAAGATTCACTAATGATGAAGCTTCACTCTATGTCAATAAAGGAAGCTGAAATTTCAAGCAGCATGGTCCAGTGGATCTAAGAAGAACGATGATGAGATGGAAGGTTGCCAAGGTAAAGAGAGCACTCGTGGAAGGGGTGTTTTGAAGAATCATATGATGAAAGGTTGCAGGTCAAGGGAAAAAATTATGGACATGTAATGCTGCCATTTCCAAGGTTGAAAAGGAATGGGATGTTGAAGCTTTCTTCACTATCAAAGACGAGGATCTAGCCTTCACAACTTTAATATCCAATCAAATTGACTTGTTTATTGTATTGTTGGTTCCGGATGCTCAAATCACATTGTTAACCTCTTATAATAAAATATTTCAATAATGACAAGTGCATACACTAACCAGTCACTTGATGCAGGAAAGGAACGAGATATAAACAAAGAACCTATTCCCGAAATGATGGAGTTCAGTATATTGCAGAAATCAAGACTAACTACGGGTAAAATCCAGCTAAGAAGGGAAGCAAAAATTTGTCACATCAAATATTGTTACTTGCAAATAATCAGAGAGGGACACAAAAGGATGAGAATCCTAAAAATTAACCGAGAAGGACAATAAGCTTAAGTCAAGGGACAAATTACAGAAGCAAACACGTCCAGCATTCTAGGATCGTCTTTNAATGATGAAGCTTCACTCTATGTCAATAAAGGAAGCTGAAATTTCAAGCAGCATGGTCCAGTGGATCTAAGAAGAACGATGATGAGATGGAAGGTTGCCAAGGTAAAGAGAGCACTCGTGGAAGGGGTGTTTTGAAGAATCATATGATGAAAGGTTGCAGGTCAAGGGAAAAAATTATGGACATGTAATGCTGCCATTTCCAAGGTTGAAAAGGAATGGGATGTTGAAGCTTTCTTCACTATCAAAGACGAGGATCTAGCCTTCACAACTTTAATATCCAATCAAATTGACTTGTTTATTGTATTGTTGGTTCCGGATGCTCAAATCACATTGTTAACCTCTTATAATAAAATATTTCAATAATGACAAGTGCATACACTAACCAGTCACTTGATGCAGGAAAGGAACGAGATATAAACAAAGAACCTATTCCCGAAATGATGGAGTTCAGTATATTGCAGAAATCAAGACTAACTACGGGTAAAATCCAGCTAAGAAGGGAAGCAAAAATTTGTCACATCAAATATTGTTACTTGCAAATAATCAGAGAGGGACACAAAAGGATGAGAATCCTAAAAATTAACCGAGAAGGACAATAAGCTTAAGTCAAGGGACAAATTACAGAAGCAAACACGTCCAGCATTCTAGGATCGTCTTTAGGAGAAATCAAATCAAGAAAAAGAAGATCAGCCAAGCAAGGAAAGAATTGACTTGTCTTGCACATATCTAATAGGAGGAAATAAAGTATATTCGTTGTTTCCTCGAAAATAAGAATATAGAAAATAGAAGGACCTTTTTTCTGCTTGAAAATATAAAAAACATTACTGCATTATTTTTACTACTGTAGCAACATACATTTGTTTATGTATGGCAGTTTTTACATCTTTATCATACTTTGTTTTGATAATCCCCTTTGTCACTTCACCCTCCTTCAATTTTGATAATTTTAATCCCAATAATCAGAACATAACATATGAAGCAGATGCTTATTCAGAAAACGGTGTAATTAAACTCACCAAAAATGGTGTAAACCTCAGCATAGGTCGTGCTACATATTCTAGAACACTCAATCTTTATGACAACACCTCTGAAAATGTCACAGATTTCTCAATGCATTTCTCCTTTGGAATCAATTCACAGGGAAGAAATAACTATGTTGATGGTCTTACCTTTTCCCTCGCCCCTGAAGATTCAGTAATTCCTGGTAAACTCTATGCCGCAGTAGAGGGACTTGGCCTTGCAAGTTCTAATCAACAATGTTCATGGAGAAATCACCATTTTGTTGTTGTTGAGTTTTATATCTATACCAACTATTATGATCCACGGGGTGATCATGTAGGTATCAATGTCAACTCCATGCAATCCTAAGCTACTGTGAACTGGTTTAGTAGCATTCCCAATGATACATAAACTAATGCCTCGATTACATATAATTCAATCGGAAAAAATCTTAGTGTTGTCTTCACTGATTTTCAAAAACAAGGGAATACTACAATCACCGTCCTGCAAAACCTATCTTACAATATTCATCTGAGGGAATATTTGCCAGAATGGGTTGCTTTTGTCTTCTCAGGTGCAACAGGAAACTTCACTCCAATACATACAATATATTGTTGGAATTTTAATTCTTCTTTCAAATATAATGACAACATAAAACATCCAGATGTACCCCTACCAAGACCTGTGCCAGAGGATACTTCAAGCAAAAATAAGTCAAGATTAGTTATTAGAATGATTTATATTGGTTGTGTTTCGATAGCTGTATCTGTTTTTATATTATTTGCATTTTGGAGAAAGAGGAAGGTAAGAGAAGATGAATATATTATTGATGGTTCCATGACTAATGAATTTTAAAGAAGCACATGACCAAAAAATTCTTCTACCGTGAATTCGTTTGATGTACATATAACTTTTCGCGGGAAGAGATGCTTAGCCAATTTTGTTGGGGCTTCTAGGGAGGAGTTGCGGATGCAAACCACGGACACCAGCACAGACCGTGGGTCACTTACGGTCCTTGGGTGGTGACCGTGAGTCGCACCTGCAACATCTCAAAATCTGCACTGAGGTATGTTTTTGGATACAGGATGTTACATTAGTAGAGGACAAGTTTCAAGTAGCAATCTCTATACCCCATACCTACATGTTGCATGGGATGATTGTCTTTGATAGACATTATCTAGTGGATCCACAATAGCTAGAAGTTCATGGTTTTACCTTTGAAAGTAGGACACCTCTTTTCCGTGTGGGATAGACACTAAAAGTAGGACACCTCTTTTCAGTGTGGGATAGACACTGATTTTATGTTAATAGCTCACATGGTCTGACATTTCAGTTAAAAGTAAATCTCCCACAATAATGAACTAAGGATACTTCTTTAAGTGTCTTATGAATGTTTAAATATGTTAGTTGCAATGGCCGTGTTTACCTTATGATTTATGTTTTCTCACTCTTTTAATTCATGTTTTACTGTGGTCATTACATTTCATTAAAATGTTCGTTTTTAGCATGCTTTCAAATGTTTTATGCATGTATTTCATACTTATAGCAGATTTGTACTAAAGCATACTCTTTCTCACATTTATGATCCAAATGTAGGGTCTGATGATCTGGGTTCACACTCCCACGACAAGGGATCCGTATTAGAGATTTGAAGATTGGTGAGTCCTCATGTTCCGAGGACCAAACTTTCATTCATTTTGTCTATACTATTCATCTTTGGACTTGATGTATGGGCTGTTGGGAAAAAATACTACAATATTGATATTAGATTGGAGTTATAAATTAATAAATAACTTATCACAAACACTATGTCATGGCAAGACACTTCCTTGAAAGCGATTTCGGCCCGACTCCGGTGCAAATCATAGTAGCTGGTTGCTCCCAAAGGTCCGCAGTTACTCTCAAACACGTGCCCTCGTGGCTGAATGTTTAGAGATTTCCCAAAACCAATTGCCCAACAATATTCTAAGAATAAGCTTAAGAAAAGAAAGGAGGAACAACTTTTTCTCTTCTTTTTCTTTTTTGGTTTTTGTTGTTTTTTTTCTTATGCTCACAAAATGGCATGCTTATATAGATATTTCAAGAGGAGGAGTTTCAAATAGAAGAGTTATTCTTTTTAGTTGGAAAAACGATTTGTCAAGATTAATGGTATTAAAGGTCATTACTTCACTGATACAGAAACCTCTTGTTTGTCTTTTGGAACGGATATGTTTTCTCTTTTGAAACGTATTGTTGCTATATCGTTGCATTAGACTTAATGAACATAGATAGGATTAACTCAACTATAGTATTAACTCAACAATCCTACACCAATGCAAAGATAAAGAGTAACAGTTGACTTTTAGACAAAAGGAAGGAACGTGTACTAAAGTGTCAATTTCTTTAAATTTGAATTGACACGTAACGATATGAGGCAACAACTTAGTATACACAAAGTGAAGTACTCTTGAACTGAGTATATATAAATTGATACCCCATATTACATACTATGTCCTTAAATCCTAAGCAACCTCCGCGATAAGAACAAAGTGCTTTTATGGTCATGCATACACACCTTGAGTCTTATGAGTGCTCTAGAAAGACGACCCAAGTTTTTCATAAAAGGTGACAACACCTTTACACTCAGGTAGGTTATTCCATCAAGTCTATATCAAATAGACCACCTTATGTCTATAGAATCATCAAGAGCAAGATAATCTCAACCTTATAAAACATTATCTCACGCTATATGGATAGAAAATGTGGTGTATATTGAGGCCTAACAGGTCCACCACATTACCTCAATCAATGGTATTTAGCCCCATCCCCCTCGAAGTTTCAAGGATTATTTTCCTTGTCAAGCACTTGGTTATAGGATCCACTAAATTTCTTTTGGACCTTACATATTATAAGGAAATAACACACAACTTCAACAATTGTTTAACTACCCCATGTCTTATACGAATATTTCTATTTTTTTCATTGTACACACTATTTTTGGCAATTACAATTGCTCCTTGTGAGTCACAGTGAAGAGAGCCTTGTGATGCTTGTCTTCCCTACAATAGCATATCCGCCAAAAGATTTCTCAGCTACTCAGCTTCTCTCCCTGCCAACTCGAGAGCAATGAATTCAGCTTCCATGGTAGAATGTTCTATACAAGTCTGTTTGGAAAACTTCCACGAAATGGAACCTTGAGGCGCCTATGTCTAGCACCCAGTAAGTTTTATTTGCCACCAGATTTGCCTCAACGACTATAGAAGAAATCACTTCATTACCCTCAGCAAGATTGGCTTGGACATCACTTTGACCTTCCTACTTTGAGTCCTTAACTTTTCTTTTGGCAGCCATGTGATCAACTTTTCCACTAACAAAACAAGGGCCCTTAATTTTTGAATTTATCTCTCCGACTTGTTGAATTGATTTTCTTTCATCATATGATCTTTTTTCGAGACTTTCTTCTGTTTGCCTTTGAACATGTCTTTCACAAAAGTGGCAGAAGATTCAACAAGATTTGCTTTAGAAGAATTAAGAGAAAGTTCTTCCATCTTATCTTTGAGACGGTTCACGTCTTCAGTCCTCATGTGACTAATAAGTTCTTGGAGAATTAAATTCTTTTTCTTAGATTTCAATTGATTTGTATTATCATTCCAAGCTGGTGGGAATTTTTCCAAAAGAATATTAACCTGAAATGTCTCACACATCTTCATGTCCTCATTGAGAACATCAGCAGTCAAGTTCCTATAATCATGAACTTGTTCCATTATTGGCTTATTATCAACCATTTGGAATTTAGTCCATTGTCCGACGATATATTTTTTCTTTCCTGCATCATCAACACCATATTTCTTTTCTAAACTATCCCATATTTCTTTAGCAAATTTATAGGTAACAAATAAATCAAATAAAGAATTTAGTCATGTGATTTAGCAAATGCCTCTCACAGTTCTATTATCCTTTTCAAACTTCTTATTAACAACATCATCAAAAATAATAACATTACTAGAATAAGTAGTGGTGTTAGAACCATTCATATAATGTTCTTTAAATAAAATATAATCAACTTCTAATTGTTCAAAGAAAATTAAAATTATTGACCATCGTTTAAAATTATTTTTATCCAAAGGCTCAAATTTTGACAAATAAGAAAAAGTTTTGTCCAATGAAATAGTCATTTATCAATTTTGTATGTTAGTAAAATCTCTTTCAAATTTTTGGAATACTACAATGTTGATATCAGATTGGAATCATAAAGTAATAAATAACTTATCACAAACATTATGTCATGGCAAGCNAAGGCCACTGCCTTTAAAGCGATTTCCGCCCGACTCCGGTTCAAATTGTAGTACCCTAAGGTTCAACAGTTACTCTCAAACACGTGCGCTCGCGGCTTAAAGTTTGGAGACTTCCCAAGCCAATTGCCCAAAAATATTCTAATAATAAGCTTAAGACTAGGAAGGAGGAACACCTTTTTCTCTAAATTTTGTTTTTTGGTTTTTGTTGATTTTTTCTTATGCTCATTAAATGTAATGCTTATATAGATATTTCAAGAGGAGGAGTTTCAAATAGATAATTTATTTATTTTTTCATTTAGAGAAAGTAACATCAAGGGTCATTACTTCACTTTTACAGAAACCCCATGTTTGTCTTTTGGAACGGATATGTTTTCTCTTTGAAACATATTATTGTTATATCTTTGCATTAGACTTAATTAAAATAGTTAGGATTAATTCAACTATAGTATTAACTCAGCACTGGCTAGGTCCCAAGAAATTCTTATTTACTAGATGGCTTTGTGACTTTGTTAATTTTCCATTTCGTTTTATGAAACTCTGTGATTTGATTTAATCTTTTAAATTTCTTAAAATTTTTATTTTCGTGTATGAATAATGTTCAATGGATTGTATGGGGCCTTTCTGAGTCTTATACGACGTGTTACGCCTAGGTTCTACCTTGGGTCATGACAAAATAGGACCCTCAAGTCACGGATTGTGAACTAGTGGAAATTGATGAACAATATATCACTCGGATGTGAGAATCAAATCTCTGAATTTCATGTTTTTGTTTTATGTAATATATGGTTTGCATAACATTGAGGATAGAAGGAGACTATTGAGAAGATGAGAATTATTGATCTAGGACATCATGGGTATGGTTGTCTATGAGAGATTATAAGGTTTTCCATAAAGTTGAGGATAAAATGGTTTGTTCTATTACCTATGAAGCTAAGACTAAGGACATCAAATCTTTTTTGATAGATACAGGCATTACAATTCTAAGGGTAAATGGTAGGGATTTTACCAAATATAGTAGGTTTGGTTGCGCACTAGTGAATATTAGATGGCTTCTATTTATGCAACCATTGGAAGTACAGGTAATGAACCCAGAATGCTCAGATCACTCACATCTGTGTGTTACTTTGAAAATGGATGAAGATATAAGACATAAGCCTTTAATGTTTTTAAATCATATAGTGAAGCATGAAAAATTCCAGAGGATAGTACAAAGAATTTGGCAACAAAGGCATAGCACTTGTACAATGTATGAGGTGTGGTAGAAACTAAAGAGTGTGAAACAAGCTCTGAAAGAATTGAATACCTTTGAATATCATGAAGTGGGAAAGTGTAAGAATGTACAAACAATATTTACATGACTTGCAAATTATTATGAGGAAGAATAGATTATCATTAAGGAATTGAAAAAAGGTTAAAGATAATTTAGAAAAATGGCTAAATATTGAAGAAAGTATAGTAAAACAAAAGTCAAAACTACAATGACTACATGCTTGTTTGTAGAGTGGAATAGCCTAGAATAAGATCACAATCTTAACTACTTCTACTGAGAGGATTGAAAACAATAACACTTATATTGTGGAAGAGATAATATTGTCAAGGACTTGGAGTATTTGCTACAGTTTCGTGCAGCCCTCGACAACTTACTCACTAATCTTTCAAGGTCTTGTAAGCTCAAGGAAAACTATAAGACTTGGAACACTAAGAGAATGCTTGAAAAGGACTTAGAGAGAACAAAAGAGAGCTTTTGAAGAAGGCTTTGTAATATGTTTGGAGAATGCGTTACAACTTTCTTGGTGCCTTTGCAAATGAGGGGCACTTCTATTCATACTACTTCCTAAGGAATAAAATTCAATTAATATCAACTTAACAAGTTCCTAGGATATTTCAACTTTGGTCCCCTTTCTATGAATTCTACAATGCTTTGGGACCTCCCCTAGCCTTCTTGAGACTTCCAAAAGGTTCTAGAGTCTTCCACACAACTCTAGAATGTTGTTCCCCTATTTGGACACGGAAGCAGGATGGAATTGTGGAGGGACGTCACATTCTCCCCTACCTAATGATGCGACGACCGCGACACATTGTTGCGAAAAATCCTGGACTTTTTCCTTCAATTGCCACAACTTCATATTTCTCCCATGTGGCCTCCTCTGGAGTTTGTCCCTTCCAATGCACCAGGAACATGGCGCAATCTTGTTGAGCTTGCTTCTTTTTGTCTTGATAATCTATGATAGCCTTAATCTCCCGGTCATACAAGGCGGTGACTGTAATGGGTTCTCATTATGATCGGTTCCGGCTAGAATCCTCCTTGTCCTCATGGTACGGCTTGAGGATGCTTGCATGAAACACCGGATGGATCTTAAAGTATGGAGGTAACTCCTACTTCTACGAGATCTTTCCCACCTTGGAAACGATCTTGAAAGGACCCTCTTGTTTGCGCACTAAGTTTTGATGGACGCCTATTAGTGCCTTGGATTGTATTGGGTTGAATTTCACCAAGACCATGTCGCTTTATTTATTGTCCGTGGGATGATGCTTGCGGTCGGCGAACTTCTTCATCCTTTTGGTTGCCTTGTAGGAATTGGAAGTGTCAAGCTGCTCCCCCCATCCCTTGGCAAGATGGTAGGTAACGAAACTCTTACCCTCAAATATAGCCAAAAAACGAATGCAGAGTTTGGGGTTATTGGCCTGTCGCCAACTCAAATGTGCGTCCGGTGGACTTACTCCTCTGGAGATTATAGGAAAATTGCGCCATGTATAGGAGTATGGCCCAATACTTCTGATGCTCACTAACATAATGCCTTAGATATCACTCCAATAGGGCATCGACGTATTCCGTCTGGCCGTCGATCTGCGGGTGGAAACTTGTGGAGAAGTGAAGCTCCATGCCAAGTATCTCAAACAACTCTCTCCAAAAGTTCCCGATAAAGCGAGGGTCTCGATCGCTAATGATATGTCTCAGTAGCCCACAATATTTCACCACGTTCTTGAAGAATAATCGAGCAGCCTTTTTTGCGATGCAACCAGCTGTGACGAGCATGAAGGTAGCATACTTTGAAAACCTATCCACCACGACCATGATCGTACCAAACAAGTCAGACTTCGGCAAGGAAGTGATGAAGCCCATAGTCACACTCTCCCATGGGCACTCTGCTACGGGTAATGGCTCTTGTAACCCTCTCGGTTGCCTTTGTTCAAATTTGTCTTGTTGGCACACAAGAAAAGGTTGCACATAGCACTCGATGTTGTCCCACATGTGTGGCCAGAAGTAAATAGCCTCAATTAACGCCCTCGTATGTTGCTGCTCCAGATGCCCAGCCCACGGTGTATCTTGGCTTTCCTTAATGATGTGCCGCCTGATAGACCCAAAATTAGGGATATAGACCCTTCGACCAATAGTGAGCAAAAGACCATATTTTACTAAAAAAACGTCTGGTTTTGCCTTGGGCAGCCAATTCCATTAGCTTCTTGGCCTCTGGATCGTGTTGCATGCCATCCTTGATTGCATCTTGAATGTCACAGTGACATGTAGTTATGGCAGCATGCTCGGCCTTCCAACTTAGTGTGTCGGCCACGACGTTGCCTCTTCCTTGCTTGTAATCCAAGACGTAGTCAAATTCGGCTAGAAAGTATTTCCATCTAGCTTCTTCGATTGATCTTATTTTTTGATTAGAAGTAGCTAGTGGCCACGTTATCGGTCTTAACCACGAACTTGGAGCCCAGTAAGTAGTGTCTCCATGTGCGTAGGTAATGTACAATGACCGTCATGTCTTTCTCCTGCACCGTGTAACGCTGTTCGGTCTCGTTTAGATTGCGACTTTCGAATGCTATTGGGTGTCTATATTTCATTAAGACTCCCCCGATGGTAAAGTCTATTGCATCTGTATGTACTTCGAAGATCTTGGAATGTGGGGAAGCGTCAAGACCGATTCTTTCGTCAGTGCAGTCTTAAGACCTTCGAAGGTTCATTGGCAATCCTCGCTCCAAACCCATGACTTATTATTCTTTAACACCTCAGTCAGTGGAACGGCTTTAGCGGAGTAGCCACTGATTAACTTATGATAGTAGTTCTAAACTCCAAGGATGTATCATAGCTCGGTCACCTTCGTGGGCGCCTCCCACTCCTGGATCGCCCGAATATTTTCTTCGTCCACCCGTAGTTTACCCTGGATGATAACATAGACTAATAAGTGTACCTCATGGTGGGCGAACTCGACCCTCTCTTACTTGACATAGAGTTGTTTCTCTCGTATGACTTAGAAGACTTTCCTCAAGTTCTTCACGTGCTCCTCCAATGTTCTGCTATAGATGACTATGTCATCCAAGTACACAACAATGAACTAGTCCAAGTATGGATTAAATATGTTGTTCATCAGCGTGCAAAAGGTGGCAGGTGCGTTGGTTAAGCCGAATGGCATAACAAACCACTCATATGCTCCATATCTTTTCACGTACGCTGTCTTTGGCTCATCCCCCTCCGCGATGCCCACTTGGTAGTAGCCTTTCCGGAGATCTATCTTGGTGAAGTATTTGGCCTGGACAAATCTATCAAACAAGTCTGTAATTAGTGGAATATGATATATTTTCTCTATTGTTACCTTATTGAGCGCCCGATAGTCGATGCATAAGCGCAACAACCCTTCTTTCTTCTTCTGAAACAGCACTTCCGTGCCATAAGGTGCCTTGGATGGACGGGTGACTGGCCTCGAGGAGCTCCTTTAACTGCTTCCTTATATCCTCTTACTCGAGTGGATCCATACGGTAAGGTTCATGTGTGTGTGGATTGGCTCCGACCTCCAACTTTATTCTATGATCTACCTCGCGCCTCGGAGGTAGAGTCTGTGGCAGGTCGTCCGGCATCACGTCCTTTTTTCTTCAAGTACATTCTCTATGATCGCTGGCAAGGACTCCATAGTACCATTGTCTTCTGAACTTGCAATGGAAGCTAGAAACGTAGGTTCTCCTTTCTTTAGGCCCTTCACAATCTGCATGGCCGATAAGTAGGCATGTCCTTCTTTTTTCGGCACCTTGACTAGAGGTACCATGCATGACCCTTCCCGCTCCATGACCATGAACATTGGAGGTAGGGGTCGATCATTATGTGGCAACGCTTGAAGAACTCTTGCTGGAGAATGATATCAAACATATCTAGAGGAGTGATGGTAAAGTTAGTCGTTCCTTACAACTTTCTCAACATGATGCTTACTCCTTGGCGGACCCCACACACGGGAGTCAGTGGGGCGTTAACAGTCTTGACGCAGGTGTTGCTTGGCACATAGTTCAGCCTTAACCTCTCTGTGGCCGTCTTGTTCATGATGTTTTCTTCGGCCCCAGAGTCTACCATGGCACGAGCTAGTCGTCCATTTATGGAGATGTCTACATACTGCGTGCTGAAGTCTCCCGGCTTCGTCGTCTGCTAGGCTATCGCGCTGAATAGTCTCACCATGCCTTATTGTGTCGTGCTCGTGTCCTGCCCTTGCTCTTGTGTATCCTTCTCCTTCCTTTCTCATAGGATGGCACCATGGTTCTTCATCTCGGGGCACCTGGCATAGTCGTGTGGTCACCCGCATATGTAGCAGCCATCTCCTTTGTTGGTCTGCGCCCGCTTCTCTGTGTAATTCTAGAGCATGAACCGCTTGCTATCCATCTTGTAGGGGTCATGCTACTTGGGGTGTGCCTGGTTCTCCTTCCCTTGTCCACGATCTCCCCCACCTTTGGCATGACTACTTCTTGCAACCCTGCCCTTCGCCTTGTCATGCCGTTCATACTTGAAGTCCGTCAAGGACTCGACTTGTGTGATGGCTTAATCTATGGTCTTGACCTGTCGCCTCTCAAACTCTGTCTTGAACGAATTCTGCAGTCTGTCCATGAAGTGGAACAACATGTCCTCGTCTATGTGGTTGGGAATTTGAAGCGTTAGAGTTGTGAACTCTTTCACGTATGCCCGAATGATTCCCGATTGCTTTGATTCTCGGAACTTGCACTTAACCTTAAACATGACGTTGTTAGGGAAGAAGACTTTCTTGAATTATTCGTGGAATTCCTCCCACGGGTTGATGGTGCACGTCCCCTTTCATGTCTCAGTCTCTTTGTGCCTCCACCATAGCATAGCCATCTGGGACAGTTACCACGCGACAGTGTTAATCTTATTCTCGTCGGTTTTCACCCGACTACACTTGCAGTAATTCTCCAAGTGCCATAGAAATTTTTCCATCTCTTGAGCTTCAGGGACGCCCTTGAATAAGGGTGTCTTGGGAGCCTCGACCCTGGCCTCCCTATCACGGTCGGGTAATGTAGATCCTCCAACCTCCATGCCTTCCTTGAGTGTTTTCACTTCGGCCATCAACATATCGATCATGCTAAACGCGTCCATAATTCGACACTCCAAGGAAGTGATGGCCTCCTTCATCTCGAACTCAGCCAGCTGGCGACCCTCCAACTCCTTATGGATGTTCTCGGTCTCCTCAAGGATGAAGTCCTCAAGGTTCTTGAACTTGTCCCCGGCCATATTCATGCGCCAATAAAATATCTCCATAGCCTGCCTTGCCACTTCAACCCTTACGACCCATTCTTCTCCAGCTGTGACGTTTATGGTTTCTTCGCCCAATTAATCGTCACTTGATTCGGTAGTCAAGGGCGGATAAGATGTTCGCGCATCGCTAAGTGTGGGATCATGCATCACCTCCTCATTACCGTTTTGATGTGTCTTCCCCTTTTGGTACTTCTTTTCACCATCCATATGGACACTAGTGGTGCTAGCGCCGTTTACGTCTCCTTTGGTAGCCATTCCCTTAGTATCAAACCTGGCTCTAATACCACGTTGTCACGGAGTTAGAGTATATGCTAATGTTTCGTGCAGCCCTCGACAACTCACTCACTAATCTTTCAAGTTCTTGTAAGCTCAAGAAGCCCTTTAAGACATCGAAGCTAAGAGAATGATTGAAAAGGACATAGAGAGAACAAAAGAGAGATTTTGAAGAAGGCTTTGTATTATAATTGGAGAATGTTTTACAACTTGCTTGGTGCCTTTGCAAATGAGAAGCACTTATATTTATACTACTTCCAAGCACTAAAGTGCAATTAATATTTACTTGACAAGTCCCTAAGATATTTACACTTTGGTCCCCTTTCTAGAGAATTCTACAATACTTTGGGACCTTCCCTAGCCTTCTTGAGACTTCCAAAGGTCCTAGACTCCTCCGCACAACTCTAGAACGTTTTGCCCCTATCCGGACGCGGAATCAGGCTGGAATTGTGGCAGGACGTCACAATAATAAACAACTTCTTCTGGGACTTGTGCTACCTAACTACCTGCTCTAAGTATAATAATAATGAGAAATGGACATGTCATGAATACAAGTCAGCAATCTCAATTGATTGAGCTTGTGACCAAGAAAGAATTCTAGCTAATAGAATGCATTGTGTAATGGATGTCTTGGTGGATAATAATAACCAGCCTTTCTACCAGATATATTTTACTGGATTTTTAATCTTTCTTATTTGGCGTGAATAAAATATCTCATGAAAACTTCAAAGGGATATATATATAATTGTTAGTGGAGGCATACATTCTATCATCTATAGTTATCCATGTGGCTCTTGACACATCTATTATAGCATAGCAAAAGGGACAAGGGACAAGGGACAAGGGACAAGTATACTATGACCAAAATTTCTAAGACACATTTTAACTAAACTAAGGACTCGAACTCATTTTTGTTGTATTTTTGTAAACCTTGTGGTGGCACACTGCATGACTCCACATAGTTGAGACATGTGGAAGATGTTTGGGTACCACGTCAGCCAAAAAGTATACACAATAATTTAAAAAATGGATCGAGATGGTAATAAGACCTTATTAATTAATGTGTCTCTGAAATTTTGTCATAATCTAGGGGATAGTTGTATCATATCCCTAAAAAAAACAAATTCTACATCCTCTAATAGCAACTAACAACATTCTTACTCAAAATTAGATTCTTGTGCCAATAGGGAGTACCAAAGCATCTGCAGTCCTTGAAGGCAGTTTTAAAAATAATAATCTTGAAGAATGAAGAGTTTGAGTTTTTCGATCACATGTTTTCTCAATGTATTTTAAAATGACTTTCTATATAATTTTTCATCAATGACAAAATAACTAAGTATCTCAATTTCAAGATTGTAGGTTTACCCACTTAATGCAATAAATATAGATATATTAGCCACTTGAAAATATAAAACATTACTTTATTATTTTGACTAGTGTAGCAACATACATTTGCCTAACTATGGCTATTTTTGCATCTTTATCATACTTTGATTCGATAATCCCCTTTGTCTCTTAACTCTCCTTCAATTTTGATAGTTTCAATCCCAATGATGAGAATATAACATATGAAGCAGATGCTTATTCAGAAAATAGTGTAACTCAGCTCACCAAAAATAGTTCAGAGTTCATCAAAGGCCGAGCTACATATTCTAAAACAATCTATCTTTGGGACAAGGGCTCTGCGAATATCAAAGATTTCTCAACGCATTTCTACTTCAGAACCGATTCTCAGGGTAGAAACCAATATGTTGATGGTCTTACCTTTTTGCTCACCCCTGCAGGTTCAGTAATTCACGATAAACACTTTGTTGTAGGAGAGGAACTTGGCCTTGCATGTGTTGATCAACAATATTTATCAAAAAATCACCATTTTGTTGCTGTCGAATTTTACATCTTTACCAACTATTATGATCCACATAGTGATCATGTGGGTATCAATATCAACTCCATGCAATCTGTTGCTAATGTGACATGGTTTAGTGGCTCTCCCAATTGTACGAGAATTGATGCCTCGATTACTTATAATTGAATCTCAAAAAATCTTAGTGTTATCCTTACTGGTTTCCAACCACAAGGGAATATCATATTCACCATCATGCAAAACCTATCTCACAATCTTGATCTGAAGGCATATTTGCCAGAGTGGGTCACTTTTGGATTCTCAGGTGCAACAGGAACCTTCTCTGCAGTACATACCATATATTCTTAGAATTTTACTTCTTCTTTAAACTATAATGGAACCATAACTAATCCAGATACACCGCTACCAAGCGCTATGCTAAATCTAGATGTACCCCTACCAAGCCCTGTGGTAAATCCAGATGTACCCCTAAGCCATGTGCTAAATCCATATGTACCCCTACCAAGCCATGTGCCTGAGGATACTTCAAGAAAAAATGAGTCAAGACTAGTTGTTGGATTGATTTCTGGTTGTTGTGTTTCAATAGCACTATCAATTTTTATATTGTTGTCATTTTCTGAGAAAGAGGAAGGTGAGAGAAGATGAAGATGATTTATGATATTATTGATGGTTCCATGACTAATGAATTTGAAAGAAGCATAGGACCAAAGATGTTTTTGTATAGTGAGTTGGTTAGATTAACAAATAACTTTTTGCGGGAGGAGATTCTTGACCAGGGTGGGTTTGGATATGTTTATAAAGGATATTTAAAGGGATCCAACTTCTATATTGATGTTAAGAGGATTTAAAGAGAGTCAAAGCAAGAAATAAAAGAGTATGAATCAGAAGTTAGGATTATCAGTCGGTTAAGATATAAACATTTGGTGCAACTCATTGGTTGGTGCCATAAAAAAAGAGAACTGCTACTTCTCTATGAGCTTATGCCTAATGGAGTCTTATATTACCATCTTTTCAAGGGATAAAGACATTCGACATGGCCAATAAGATTCAAGATTGCTCAAGGCTTGGCCTCAACATTGTTTTATCTACATGAAGAATGGGAACAACTCCTATACTATGTTGGATTCCAATTTCAATGCCAAACATGGGGATTTTTTGTTTAGCTAAGCTAGTTGATCATGATAAGGGATCTCAAACAACAGTTTTGGCAGGCACGATTGGTTACATGGATCCTCATGTGTCACCACTGGCAAAGCTAGCAAGGAAATAAACATCTATAGTTTTTGTGTTGTCGCGTTAGAAATAGCTTATGGAAGGAAGCCTATTGAACCTACAGTTGAGAAGCATCAAGTAAATATTGTTGATTGGGTTTGGAGACTATACGTGATGGGAAATCTTAGTGAAGCAGTTTATCTTAGACTCTCATAAGAGTTCAATGAGGAGGTGGAGCACTTACTAATTATTGGTTTATCATGTGCTCATCCAGATAACAATTGAAGGCCTTCTATAAGGCAAGCAATTCAGGTGCTTATTTTGAAGCTCCATTGCCCACACTCCCTCTATCCATGCCTGTACCGACATATTGCAGTACGTCAAAATATGGACCAACTACTTCATTTGCATTCCCATACCACTCCAATGGTCCTCGGATTTCTGAAGTACACTCTTCAGGGAGTAGT
This sequence comes from Solanum pennellii, assembly GCF_001406875.1. Classification (NCBI taxonomy): domain Eukaryota; kingdom Viridiplantae; phylum Streptophyta; class Magnoliopsida; order Solanales; family Solanaceae; genus Solanum; species Solanum pennellii. The sequence continues at coordinate 49,458,964 of NC_028646.1, read as the reverse complement.
GACCATACTGGTTCTTCAAATAACACAGAAGCTTCAGCAGCATCTTCGCCTACTGCAACGCTTCTGTACACGTGTTGATATTGTTTTATAAATAAATTGTTTTGCATTCAATCTTTCAATTGCAATGTCCAGCTTTTGGTCTTTGTGTTATTTATTAATTCCATTGTTAAGAAGATTGTTGAATGTGTTGAGTCCACCCATAAATTTTTGGTCAACTTTTGCTATTCAATTGCTACAAGTTTTTGTTAAAAAGGATAGTAATTAGAGTTGAAAATAAATGATTCGTGGTTGGAAAATTGGTAAGATTTGCAACCATTTTGACTTTCCTATATTTACTTATGTCAATAGTTACATAGGCATGATTTTCTCCTTCTCTAAATAGAGCATTCTTGCTCATTTGTAGAACACACAAAGTTAGATAGAAAAACCATTTTGAGAGCAAAGTGAGTATTCCATAGACTATAAGAAAAACAGTCTGTGAGGAAAAATAGAGTGTGAGCGATATTTTAGTAATGGAAACCAAATGAGTGTTGTTCCTTTTGAGTATATAGTAGTCATTTTGAGTATTATATTCGTGACTACACTATATAAAATTTCTTACTATAGTGATACCAGTTGCTCCTCTTGGCCCGTGATTTTTCCCTTATTTAGAAGGGTTTGCACGTAAAATTCTTCGTATCATGATTTTCCCATTTATTTCCATTATTTTTACCATATATATTTTTGTTTCTGTCCGTGTTTTCCCAACAAATTGGTAACAGATCCAAGATTATATCTGAGTATGCTCTATGGTTGCAGCAGAGTATGAACTTCCACATCAGAAAAGATTTACTTTAATTTGTGATAACTATATTTTTTGGAAAAAAATGATGGAACCCAGCATAAGTAGAATGGTTACTTTGAATGGTGTTAATTATGCCATTTGAAAGGGGAAAATGTAAGATCTGCTTTATCTCAAGAACTTTTACAAAGCAGTTTTTATCAATGTAAAGCTGATAATAAAACAGATGAAGAGTGGAATCTGTTGCACAAATGGGTTTGTGGATTCATTAGGTAATGGGTTGACGATAATGTGTTGAACCATATTTTTGGGGAGACACATGCTTGCATCTTATGGGAGCATCGTGAATGTTTGTATGCTCGGAAGACTGGCAACACCAAAATGTTCTTAATAAAACATATGTTGAGTTTAAAGTATCATGATGGTTCTGGATGACAGGTCATATTAATAATTTTCAGGGGATCATGATCCAATTATAAGCTATGGGCATCAAATTTGATGAAGAGATTCAAAGCATGCTTCTACTTGATTTCCTACCAGATTCTTGGGAAACATTTAGAACTTCATTGTCTAATTCTTCTCTAGATGGTGTGATTTCTATGGAATCATCCAAGAGTAGTATCTTGAACGAAGAGATGAGAAGAAAAACTCAAGGTTCTTCTTTCTCGGATGTCCTGATAACTGTCCCCTAGGGAAGAAACAAAACTCGTGGTTCTAAGTATAGAGAACAAAATAGGAGCAAATCCATAGGGAGACTTAAGGTTATTGAGTGCTATCATTGTGGCATGAAAGGTCACATAAAGAAGAAGTTGAAGAGAGAAAAAAAACAAAGAGGAAACTAAAGAAGATTGCAATGAAAATTGCCTAGCCACCATTACCACCGAAGATCTAGTTACTGACCTTGATGCGGATATGATAAATATTTCTTGTGATGATTCAGGGTGAGTTGTAGACACTAGTGTCGCATCTTCGGTGACATCAAGGAAGGATATTTTTTCTCTTCCTGTACTCCTGGTGATTTTTGAACCTTGATTATGGGTAATGAGACTATTTCTAGGGTGATTGGTAGTGGTAAAATTTTTTTGGAAACTAGTGCTGGAACTAAACTAGTTTTGAACAATGTGAAACATGCTCCTGATGTTCGTCTGCACCTAATTTCTATTGGTGTTTTAGATGATGAAGGATATATTAGTACTAAAGGTGATGGAAAATGGATGATCATGAAGGGTTCCTTGGTTGTGTCTCGTGATAACAAACGTCATGGTCAATACTAGACTACAGCCTTTGCTTGTGTTGATATGGTGAATGCAGTTGACAGTGATATCCCTTCAATGTTATGGCACAAGAGACTTAGTCACATCACCGAGAAAGGACTCAATGTTCTAGACAAGAAGAAATTTTTGTCAAATTTCAAAAGTGCTAAATTAGAAGTGTGAGCACTGCTTGACTGGTAAGAAAAATACAGTTTCCTTTAAGTCCTACCCTCCTTCGAGAAACACAGTGTTGCTTGAGTTGGTGCACTCTGATTTATGTGGTCCAATGAAGACAAAGTCATTCGGTGGTGCACTCTACTTTGTCACTTTCATTGATGATTGCTCGAGAAAACTTTGGGTCTATGTCTTGAAGACTAAAGACCAGTGTTAGGTGTCTTGAAACAGATTTAGGCTTGAGTTGAAAGAGAAACTAGAAAGAAACTGAAATGTATCGTACTGATAATGGTGGTGAATATTGTGGACCATTTGACGAGTACTGCAAGCATCGAGGTATAAGACACCAGAAGACTCCTCATCTTAATGGTTTTGCTGAGAGAATGAACAAGACCTTGATGGAAAGACTTAGATGTTTGCTTTCTGAAGCAAAGTTGCAAAACTAATTTTAGGGTGAGGCTTTATTGACCGCTACACATCTTATTAATCTATATCCTATTGTTTCTTTGCAAAGTTATATATTTCATATGACCATTTAGGAGTTTTTAGGTGCAAAGCTTTTGTACATGTGCCAAAAGATGAGAGGTCAAAGTTAGATGCCAAGACATGGCAGTGCATCTTCATTGGATATGGCCTTGATGAATTCGGTTACAGGCTATATGATCCAATTGAAAAGAAACTTATGAGAAACCGTGATATTATCTTCATAGAGAATCAAACAATTGAAGATATTGACAAAGCGGAGAAGCTAGAATCTTCAATTTTCATGATATAGTTCATCATGATAAAGTTCCTCACACAAGTGTGCATGATGTTGTTGGGCTTGATAATCATGGTGACGCACAGAATCATGTATTAAATCAATATGTTAATGTTTATAATAACAATGATATTGTTGTTGATGATCCTGTTGCCCATGAAGTTATGGACGAGTCAAATATTTCGCTTTGGAAGTCCATAAGACAATGATTTCCTTCCTCCCGTTATTCACCCAATGAGTATGTCTTACTCACTGACGGGGGAGAACCTGAATGTTATGAGAAATTCATGGAATGTGAGCACAAGGATCAAAGGATTAAAGCCATGCAAGATGAGATGAAGTCTCTGCTCGAGAAAATATTTTCTCCTATTGTGAAATATCTTTTATTTGCAAACTAGGTTTGGATGCTAATCTTAATTTAGAGATTTACTAGATGGATATGAAGATGATTTTTCTTCAGGGTGACCTAGAATAAGAGATTTATATGAAACAACCTGAGGGTTTCAAAATAAAAGGTAACGAAAATTTTGTGTGCTAACTCAAAAGGAGTCTTTATGTCCTAAAAACAAGATCCAAGAAAGTCGTACAAGAAGTTTGAATTTGTTATGTGGAAGCAAGGCTATAAGAAGACTTCTTCAGATCATTGCGTACTTGTACAAAAATTTTCTTACAATGATTTTACCATCCTCTTGTTGTATGTGGATGATATGTTGATTGTGGGCAAGAATACATCCAAGATTGACGAGCTGAAGAAAGAGTTGTGTAAGAATTTTTCTATGAAAGACATGGGTCATGCCAAACAAATTTTGGGCATGAGAATAACTCGTCTAAGAGATGAAAGGTTGATTTATTTGTCACAAAAGAAGTACATTGAACATGTACTGGAGCGCTTTAATATGAAGAATGTTAAGTCTGTTAGTACACCTCTTGCTGGTCATATGAAGTTGAGCAAGAAGTTGTGTCCTACAACTAGGGAGGAAAAAGAGATCATGGACAAAGTTCCATATTCCTTCGTCGTCGTAAGTCTAATGTATTCAATGGTATGCACTACACAAATTTCTCGTAAATCCAGGAAAAGAACATTGGAAACCCGTGAAGTGGATACTCAAGTATCTTAGATGAAGCTCAAATGAATGATTGTGTTTTGGAGCATCAAATCCATTCTTGAAAGGCAATACAGATTCGGATATGGCAAGTGACCTTGATAACAGAAAATCCACTACTGGATATTTGTTTACTTTTTCAGGGAGAGTTATATCATGGCAATCAAAGTTGCAGAAATGTGTTGCACTATCCACAACTGAAGCTGAGTATACTGCAGCTAATGAAGCGAGCAAGGAGATTATATGTCAAAAGTGATTTCTTCAAGAGTTTGGTTTGCATCAGATAAAGTACATTATCTATTGTGACAGTCAAAGTGCAATAGACTTGAGCAAGAACTCCATGTACCATGAAAGGACAAAACACATCGATGTTAGATATCATTGGATTCGTGAGGAAGTGGAGAGTGAATCATTTTGCATCAAAAATATCCATACAAGTGAAAATCATGCAGATATGCTAACCAAGACGATACCGAAAGACAAGTTCGATATATGCAAAGAACTTGTAGGTATGAGCTCAATGTAAAGAAGATGAAGATACCTCCTTCCAGTGAATGGGACTGGAGGGGGAAATGTGTTGAGTCTATCCCATAAATTTTTGGTCAACTTTTGCTATTAAATTGCTACAAGTAATTGTTAAAAAGAAATAGTAATTACAATTGAAAATAAATGATTTGGTGGTTTGCAAATTTGTAAGATTTGCAATCCTTATTGACTTTGGTATTCTTACCTATGTCATTAGTGACATATGCATGATTTTCTCCTTCTATAAATATAGCATCTTGATCATTTCTAGAACACACCAAGTTAGAGAGAAAAATCATTTGGAGAGCAAAGTGAGGTATTCTATAGACTATATAAGAAAATAGTCTGTGAAAAAAAATGGAGTGTGCGCGATATTTTAGTAATGTGGAAATCAAAAGATTTTTGTTCCTTTTGAGTGTATAGTAGTCACTTTGAGTATTGTACTCGTGACTACACAGCTTAAAGTTCCTTACTATAGTGATATCAGTTGCTCCTCTTGGACCATGATTTTTTCCCTTATTCATAAGGGTTTCTACGTAAAATTCTTGGTGTTATTATTTTCCCATTTTATTTTCATTATTTTTACCATATATATATATATATATATATATATATATTATTTATAGTAGTTATTACTAATAGTTGGAAGAACTTCTCATTTTTCATAATTATTTATTAGTAGAATTTATCCCCTTTACAAGCCGATCAATGTGATAGCTAACATAGCTACTTGAGAGAGTTTATTTATTATTATTATTAGCTAAATATTTTGTGGTTATGTTGAGTTTGATATTTGTACTTCATGGTTTTAGTTGACAAGACGCAATGGATTTTTAGTGTATCTGTCTTAGTATTGTAATTGAATTTGTTAAATGCCAAAAGTGGATTTTGGCTTTGGTGGGTTTGAGCAGGACTGAGGACATTGTTGCGGCATTGTATAAGGAGTAAGGAAAATGGAAATGCATTTATTTCATTGTTTCAGTCTTTTTTTGTTCAAATTGGTCAAAAAACTTAATATTTGTTTGTTTCATTGTCTTTTGAGTCGATAAACTTGACCCTTGAAATATGACGCAACTGAGACTTTTCATCTTTCCTTACAATTCTGACTGTTTTTATGTGTCTTTGTTATTTTGGATTTCATAGTTACTTAAAACAAAACATTACTAGGTTCTTAGAATTAATGGATCAGTCTCACTCAGTATCAGGATCATGATCAATAATTTGATACTACGGAGGATGAACTAGAGAAAATGTGTGCCTACTTATTTAAGGTTTTTGTTGCCTCAGTGACCGATTTACAAGTAAGTATGCTTCTTTTTGTTAGATTACCTTAATTAATTCTTCACTCTAACTAAATGAAATTAGTCGATTTTTGTGGATATTAACATATATTAGGATTTGATTCTTCATTTTATTCCGACACTTGATAATTATGAAAAGCTGTTATTTCAAATGCTTTGCATATAGTGTTGTATGATTTATGAGATAGTGTCATTTTCATTATCTATATTTATTTTATTTTTTTGCCTTTGTTGTATGAATTCCAATGTCCATTTGGATGAAACTAAACATATGAGCATGGTTTTGTTAGTACTGGACCATGTTCTACTGTTAGTACTATGAAACTTGGTAAATTAGTTGTTGAAAATAAATTATATTCTAAAATTGATTTTTTTTTCAATCCCAAATCTTAAAAGAAGAGAGAATCAATGAAAACAAGAATTATCAATTTTGTCATTTTTGGTTTAACTGAGAATTAAAATATTTATGACTCTTTAATAAGTGCCTCCTCTCTTATATTTTTAAGAAATTCTTATCTGCACTACACTTTCTTTATAGTTATTTATTGTGGAAATAAAATTTTGGCAACAACTAATTTGACAGTCATACTTGTTGAAATTACTATCCACAAATGTGAAAATTGATAGCCACCAATGTGAAAATTGGTAGCAGCATTTGTGGAAGTAGGTAGTCAAAGTTTAGTAGAGTTTGGCAGCCATTTTTTTGTGGAAATTGGCTACCACATTATTTCATTAATAATATAATCGAGTCTTCAAAAAATTCAATAAATAGAGTAGTCATTGAAGACACGCCAAAATAGAGAAGTAATAGAGAGTAGAGAGAGTAATCCACAAACTATTTTTTAGTTGTGATAAAATAGTGTGCAAGTTATATTATTGTGAGTTGTAAGAAACAAAAGAGTGTTGGGTAGTATTCTTTTGATACTACCAAGTTTTTTCATCAATATTATTGAATTACTTTTTCGGGTATCATATTTACCCATTTTAATATTTGGTGTCATTGTTACACTATTCCTATTGGTATTTAGTTTGGACATTATCCTGGGTGTGGTTATAATTTGTCCAACAAAGTGGTATCAGATCCATGACAAATAATAGTCCGTTGTCCATTCAATACCCCCGTCTCACAAGAGAAAATTATGAAAAATAGTGTCTACAAATGAAAGTTATTCTTGGCTCTCAAGATGTTTGGGATATTATAGACAAAGGGTATACAAAACCCAAAAATGAGGAAACTTTTCCTCAAATGAAAAGGAGGACTTGTTAAAGACAAGAAAGAAAGATCAACAAGCTCTCACTCTTATCCATCAATGTTTGGATGATGGCATGTTTGAGAAGGTGGGTGATGCAACCACCTCAAAAGAAGGGTGGAAAATTTTACAAAATTCTCTCCAAGGAGTTGATTAAGTAAAGAGGATAAAACTTCAAACTCAGGGTTAATTTTGAAGTTTTAAAAATGAAAGAATTCGAATCCATTTCGGATTTCTGTTCAAGATTGATGGTTGTTGTAAATCAACTAAGAAGATACGGGGAGAAATCGATGATGTGCGCGCGGTAGAAAAGATCATTTCTTCTTTAACAACTAAATTTGATTATGTGGTGAGTGCTATTGAGGAGTCCAAAGATTTAAACTCTATGACGGTAGAACAATTGGAAGGTTCTTTACTAGCCCATGAAGAGAAAATGAAAAGGAGAAAAAAAGATCCACTAGAGAAACTTCTTACAACCCATGCATCCTTCAAAGGATTTGAAAATGAGAAAAGTTACAAAGGAAATGGACAATGGAGAGGCCATGGAGGTCGTAAAGGTCGAGGAAGAGGAATAAGGTATACCAATCATTTAAACAATGAATATAAATGTCACCGGTCATTCAGAGGTCATGGTCGTGGTCGACGATGAGGTAGAGGACGTGGAGCCTATCAAGATAACAAATGAAATGAGGTATGCCGAATCTAAAATTGAGTGTTATAACTGTGATAAAATTGGACATTACTCTTGGAATGTCGTAGTAATGTTGAAGAGAAAGTTAATCTTGTTGACAACAACAAAGATGAAAAGGAGTCATCATTGTTAATTACACTCAAAGAAGAAGATAAAGATAATTGCCGCCCATCGTATCTTGACATTGGAGCAAGCAATCATATGTGTGGCCACAAAGATAATTTGTGGATATAAAGAAGACCGTGAAAGGTAATGTGTCTTTTGGAGATACATCAAAGATTCAAATTGAACGGATATGTATGATTATGATATCCTATAAAGAGGGTGGTCGTAAATTGGTTGCTAATGTTTATCGTGCCAAAATTGAAAAGTAATATTTTGAGTTTGGGTCAACTTCCTTAAAAAGGATATGATATTAGTATGAAAAATATGCATCTTTGGCTTAGAGATTCAAATAACAACTTAATTGTTAAAGTTTATATGGCAAAGAATAGGATCTTTTCTTTGAATCTTCAAACTATCAATGCAAAGTGTTTGAAGGCTAATGTCCAAGATGACTCATGGTGTTGGCATATGAGATTTGCGAAGTTGAACTTTGAAGCACTCAAATCAATGGGAGACAAGAACATGGTTGATGGGATACCGTCAATCAACCATCAAAATCAATTGTGTGAAGTTGTCTTCTTGGAAAACATGCAAGGAGGAGTTTTCCAAAGGAGACTACATCAAGAACAAGTAAGCCACTTAAACTTGTACACACCGATGCGTGTGGTCCATTCGATCCACAAACTTTTGGTAAAAGAAAATATTTCTTGCTCTTTATTGATGATTTCAGTAGAAAGACTTGGGTATACTTGTTGAAGCAAAAATTTGAAGTTTTGTTGCCTTCAAATATTTCAAAACACTTGTAGAAAAAGAAAGTGGCTATGAAATAAAAGCATTAAGTTCCGATAGAGGTGGAAAATTCACTTCAAAAGAATTTAATGACTTTTGTCAATCTCATGAAATTCAGCGCCCTCTAATGGTACCTTACTCGCTCCAACAAAATGGAGTTGCAGAAAGAAAGAATAGAACAATTCTTAATATGGATAGATGCATGTTTAAAGCTAAAGATCTACAAAAAGAATTTTGGGCCGAGGCTATTTCTTGTGCAATTTATTTCAGCAACAGGTCTCCAACAAGAAATGTACGAGATCAAACACCTCAAGAAGCATTGAGAAAAAGAAAACTAAGTGTTAAGAACTTGAGAATCTTTGGGAGCATAGCCTATGCTCATGTTCCACATCAAGGGAGAGCTAAGCTTGACGATCGGAGTGTCAGTATGTGTTTGTTGGGTATGACGCAATTTCAAAAGGCTACAAATTGTACAATCCAAGCAATAACAAGGTGGTGGTGAGTAGTGATGTTGAATTTGATGAAGAAGCATCATGGAACTGGGAGGCTCCGGAAGAAAAAACATATGATTTTCTTCCATACTTTGAAGATGAAGAAGAACAGGAGACCATGGCACCTGCACACGATGCAACCCCGCCTCCTTCATCAGCAAATGTTGCATCTCCATTTTCTCAAGAGAGTTCAAGTGAAAGACCACATAGAATGAGGAGCACTCAAGAACTCTATGATGACACAGAAGAAATTACTAATTTTGAATTTTTGTGTTTTCTCTTTGCTGATAGTGAACCAATAAATTTTGATGAAGCTGTTACTGACAAAAGCTGGAGACAAGCCATGGCGAATGACATCCAATCAATAGAAAAGAACAACACTTGGGAGTTAACAACTCTTCCCAAGGACCATCAAGCAATTGTAGTCAAATGGGAATACAAGACGAAGGAAAATTCCCATAGAGAAGTAGAAAGATATAAGCCAAAACTTGTGGCTAAAGGCTACAAACAAAGGAATGATATCGGCTATGAGGAAGTTTATGAGCCTGTTGCTTCGATGAAGACAATCCGTCTATTGATCTCTTTACTGGCGCAAATGAAGTGGAGGATTTATCAACTAGATGTAAAATCGGCATTCTTGATTGGATATCTTGAAGAAGAAGTCTATGTTCAGAAACCATTGGGTTTTGTGGTTAAAAATCATGAAGATAAGGTGTTCATGTTGAAGAAAGCCTTATATGGGTTGAAGCAAGCTCCACGAGCTTGGAACAGTTGCACTGACAAATACTTTCAAGACAATGTTTTTACTCGTTGTCTCTATGAATGTGCTTTTATATTAAAGTTCATACTAATGGAAATGTTCTGCTTGTTTCTATTTATGTTGATGATATTATTCTAAAGGGTAACAACCCAGTTTTATTTGAAGCTTTCAAGAAAGTTATGTCCCTTGAGTTTGAGATGAGGGACATAGGGATCATGTCGTATTACTTGGGCCTAGAAGTGATGCAAATGGAGGAAGGCATCTTCATATCTCAAGAAAGATAGACCAAGGAGATTTCGAAGAAGTTCAACATGTTTGATTGCAACCCTGTGAAGACCCCAATGGAAAGTGGAAAAAATTGTCAAAGTTTGACGATGCAGAAAAAGTGGATTCCACTTTGTTCAAAAGTCTTGTTGGAAGTCTGAGATACTTGACGTGTAGGAGACCAGATATACTCTTTGCAGTTGGAGTAGTAAGTCGCTTCATGGATGCTCCTACCTACACTAACTTGAAGGTCACTAAAAGATTTTTTCGCTACCTAAAAGGTACAATCGACCTTGGGCTATTTTATTCTTCTTCTGATGATTTTAATCTTTTGGGATATTATGATAGTGATTACGTGGGAGATGTTGATGATAGAAAAAGAACATATGGAATTTTATGTTTTTCTTGGGTGATTGTGTTATTTATTAGAGTTCAAAGAAACAATAAATTGTTATTCTCTCGACTTGTGAAGTTGATTGTGTGGCAGCGACATCATGTTCCTGTCATGCTATTTGGTTTAGAAGATTGTTGAAGGAACTCAATTTGCCACAAATTGAAGACACAATTATTTATGTTGATAAGAAATTTGCGCAAGCACTAGCAAAGAATCTAGTGTATCATAATCGAAGCAAGCACGTAGATACAAGGTATCACTTTATCCAAGAATGCATTGCCAAGAAAGAGGTAGAGCTCAAGTATGTGAAATCACATGATCAAGTTGTGGATATCTTTACAAAGCCTCACAAGTTGTAAGATTTTAAGAGATTGAGATCAAGCATTGGAGTAAAGAAGAAAAAAAATTAAGGGAGAGATTTGTGGAAATAAAATCTTGGCAACAATTAATTTGGCAGACATACTTGTTGAAGTTACTATCCACAAATGTGAAAATTGGTAGCCACCAACGTGAATATTGGTAACCGCATTTGTGGTAGTAGATAGTCAAAGTTTGGTATAAATTTGGTACAGTTTGGCAGCCAATTTTTTGTGAAAATTTGCTACCATATTCCATCATTAATGATGTAATCAAGTCTTCAAAAAAACTCTATAAATAGAGTAGTCATTGAACACTTGAAGACCCACCAAAATAGAGAAGCAATAGAGAGTAGAGAGAGTAATCCACAAACTACTTCTTAGTTTGTGAGAAAATAATGTGCAAGTAATATTATTGTGAGCTGTAAGAAATAAAAGAATGTTGAGTAATAATGTTTTGACACTACCATGTTTTTTATCAATATTATTATATTACTTATTCGGATATCATATTTACCCATTTTAATTTTTGGTGTCATTGTTACTCTCTTTCTATTGGTATTTAGTTTGAACATTATCCTGGGTGTGATTATCATTTTGTCCAACATATATCACATTGCATGTAACAAAGTCATTATAATCAGAAACCTTGGGAGCATATTTTTTTCATGGGATGAATAATTCTTTAGTTCAAATTCATAATCCAGAGCCGATGAATTGAAGTTTAAATGAAATATTTTAATGTTATTTTTCTAAAAGTAATTAGTGGCAATTAGTATAAGAAAAAGAAGGAAGAAAAAAATTACGATTCTACAGTTATCTTGTCCTCGCTAGAGGTGATTTTTGAAGTATTTATTATCTCCTACGCTTCTCTTACTGAGCATTGAGAAGGAAGACATTGTTATGAGATCACACCATTATGAAATGTGATAAATTGAAAATATTTAAAACTATAATTATGTGAAATAGTGATTTTGGTTGTTAGTAGTACAGAGATAAAAGACAATAGTTATGCCAACGTTAGAAAACATCTAGCCCGCCAAAAGGCATTAGAGGTTTAATTTATCGATAAACTGTTCATAGTTTAAACATTCTTTTAATATTAATAGAAGTGGAACTTAAAGGAATCCTTTGAAATTCCAAATAAATTACTATATTAACTGTAACTATACTGAAAGAATTATAACAACTTATAGATGAATTATACATAGATAAAATATTAATATGGTGTAAGAGATTTAAGAAGATAATATTAAATTTTTAAAGATTACCACTTTTTCTCTTACAAAAATATTGAATTTTGTTCAGCTTACAATTTGAACAAATTATAAATTATAGTACTTGATATGTTAAATTATGCTCAATAATTAATCATATTATATCATGGACATCTAAAATATATCTAACCCTCACGTTTTAATGAAATAATAGAGCATAGATTTCAAAATTTGAATATGGTATTACAAGTTCTATTACACTTTTCAGAATTCCAACTACCTTAATCAATTACATCCGCC
>NC_028646.1:49433125-49442055 GCF_001406875.1 Solanum pennellii | reverse complement strand
GGATTCAATAGCTTCATCATGCTTATTTCATCACAATTATATAATCACATTCATGCAAGCATACAATTAAGCACATAGAAGACTTTTTCAATACAACCCAACACATATCATTCGCTATTAAGAGTTTACTACGAATAGTATAAAAACCATAACCTACCTCCACCGAAGATTCGTGATCAAGCAAGCATATTCCCCAAAGCTTGTGTTTCCTCTTCGTTCGTTTCTCTCTCGTTCGTTTCTCTTTCCCTCTCCTTGTTCTTTCTATTTTTCTTATTCAAACCCTCTTTCTTTTACCCTAATTAGCATATAATTAAGTATAAAAGATGAGGAATTAACCCACTAATTAACTCAAGGTTATCTCTTTTAAACCCCAAGTAATTAAACTATTAACATTAACCCACTAACTTTATAATTAAAGAAGGAATAGTCCAAAACGCCCCTTAAATTACTTAGCAAAAATCCGACCCAGCCTGGGATTTCGCAGCCTGTGACGGCCCGTCGTGCCTGCGACGGTCCATCCTGCTACTTCCGTCACAAAGTGCAGAGACTCAATTTCCTTGAAGAGTCTGTGACGGTCCGTCGTTCCCACGACGGTCCGTCCTGCCATGTCGTCACGAAGTTCAGAGAGTCGATTTCAGTACCCAAATTTCAGAATTCTAAGTGTTTTGGAACGAGACCCCCTCGACGGTCCGTCGTGCCCATGACGGTCCGTCGTGGGATCAGTCGACCCAGACAGTGATTTCCAGAAATTAACTCTGCTGCTCGAAACGACTAAACAGGTCGTTACATAAATAACATTAAATAAATATATGATCTTACATCTTGTATCATATTCAAATAAATGTCAGATTGTATACAACATCACTTGATATTGAGTATCAGTTACTATTTGTTATCATTAAGTATCAACTAAGACGTAAGATTCAATTCACGGCAGCAACTTAAAACGATTTGATTAATATTGAATAGCGATTATCTATGAGTTCTTATACACTTGTTTTAGAGTTTTTGTTTTTATTATTTTAAGATACCCGCGCTCAAATTTTAGAATGTTTCTCTAAAAAGTTATTTATTTTTACTTCAATTTCATTATCATTAGTTGTTATTTACCGTATGAATTGTCCTACACATTTGTCTTTTATAAACTGATACAAAATTTGAATAAAATTAAGTATTAGATTAACAAATGCATAAGCACAATATTATTTCCTCTCATTAATTTTAGTTAGTTACTGATACATTTTAACACTTAATTAATGCAATGTAATTTATAACTTGATTGCTTATTCATTTAAGTATTTACTTGATAAATTAGTTCTAGTTATTTGCGTATTGATTTATGTTGATACACTGAAATTAATTGTAAATAGTTGCTAATTTATTCATGTATCGAATTGATGAATTGATTTTTACTTATTGATACATTTAAAGATACATTTTATTTCATTTTACATACTATATATTTTTTCACAATCTTATTGTATTAGATATATCATTTTCAACTAGATTATGATACATTATATAAAAATGTATTTGAACAATATTAAGTGGTACAATCTCNAATGTATTTGAACAATATTAAGTGGTACAATCTCCACAAACGCAATCTCCAGTACATTATTATCAAATATTCAATGATACAATATTTTTAGAAAAGGTATGTGAAACATAATGTGTTAAAAAATTAAAACAAGGTTGAAAATCGTAGTATTTCAATTTATTGTATCATAATTTCACCAGCTAATAGTAAATTGTAATGTTCTATCAAGGTAAAAGTCGAAAAAGCAAAAAACTCAAAAACTATAATCTCAAATAATGTATGAGGAACATAACAATATTCTGAAAAAAGAGTTTGTCAAATTTCTTTCGGAAAGAAAGTATAGGTTCTTCAGTAGTAACATTCTTGTCCACGACATCCACAACCTGCGTACACTTGAAGTTAAATATACATAACATATCAATCAACTCAACACAACAGCCTAATGATAACTATCTCCAGATGCACATTAGTTTATATATTCATACATACCTTCATATATTGATAAAATAATATATTGATACATAAAAAAAAGTAATTCATATGTATCTAATACGTTATAGTAACAATACACTAACTCATATCTATAAAAATCCATTACATACGCATCAAACAAGAAGTTGAATCAAGTTTAATCAGTAATGTATCATGATTTATACTCCCTCCATTTAAAAAATAATGACTTGGTTCGACTTGACATAAAGTTTAAGAAAATAAAGAAGACTTTTGGATCTTGTGGTCCTAAATTAAAGTTATGTCAAATGTACAAAATTGCTCTTTAATCTTGTGGCCTTAAACATGCAGCGTGGAAAGTTAAAATTAAAATGTTACCAAAAAAGAAAGAGATCATTCTTTTTAAAAATGTTAAAAAGGAAAGGATATCATTTTTTTAAACGGAGGAGTAAATGAATATACAAATTCAAAAAATAAAAAAAATAAGCATACGTATCTGAGACTTTATGTTAACATAACACTTTAACTCACAGATCTGCAAATCCATAACACAAATGTCATAGTTTTAATGTATCAACTTATAACAAGTAATGTATCATGAATTATCGATCAATATACAAATTCATGAATGAAAAAACAATGATTAAAACACATGAATATGTGTTACGTACTTTTTGTTATTAGATCTTTTAACTCGAATCAAAGTTATGACAAATAAACATAATTATTTCTACGCAAGCTAATCATAAAATAACAACTTTTAACAGTCTTCAAATTTGAGATCTGCCATTACACAACGGTAAGCATTCACCATCACAGAAATAAAGATATCAAGAAAGTTGGCAAAGAAACCCAGACCTGATTGTCAATCATAGTGAGATTTGTGTAGAATTTGAAGAACCCAAAAGCTACGATCTTCGATTTATTTTCCTTCGAGATTCTTTAGTAAAAAATCAAAATATTCATTATGTATCTTGTCAAATTTTCAACAAAAGTTTGAATCCTACCTTAAAGTTTCTTCGTTGAAACAAAGATAAAGATGGAATGGGATTTTGAATCTTGAATTGATTTGTTATTTTAGGATTTATGATTCTGATTGACAAAGTAAATATGCACTGAATAGCACAAATTCATGAGATTTTAATATGATTTTTTGTTTCATTTTTCTTTTTAAGTGCGACAACCACATTTATAATGTATCTGGTAACCAATTGTGTATTCAGATGACTGATATTTTAAGGGATTTTTGAAAAATAAAAAAGAATAGGGATAAGATGTAATTTAGATTTTACCTATGATATTTATGTAAGTTATACTAATAAAAATTCTGAAAAGGTTTAAGAATAATATTTAAGATCAGAACTTACCAGTAAGATGAAGAGACATGAGTTATAAATAATTCAAATGAATAATTTTATTAGACATTAAATGCATTAATAATCACACATTGTTTTTATTTGTAAAATAAATAAATGGAAATAAGGAGTGAAGATACAAAAAAAATGAACAAAATACAATAATCGGTGTCAGCATAAAATTACAAATACATTTCAAACAAAAAATTAGCGATGAAAACATATTAGTACATACGCCAAAAAATGGCATTATGAAAACAATATTTTATGTTTCAATTACCTTTTTGCAAGTATGATAAAATTGAAACTCTTAATCATCATGAATTTTTTTTTATGTTGCTGAAATGTTATAATTATATTTATTGTGCTTCATAAAAAAAGGTAGAATAGTAAAGGACCAAATAATTAACATCAACAATAGATGTAGCTAAATTTATTTATACAAACCAAAATTTAAAAGCTTCTAGCAAAGTAGCTCAGTTAGTAATAAAAGTCAAAGTAAAAACAAATCTAGCAAAAATAATCTCTAGTTATGCTTCATTTTTTCCCTTCTACCATCTTCCCTTGCAAGTAGATATGTCACCATATTTTATTTCATATGTCAAACTTTTCATCATATACTACTAATTGAATAAAATAAAATTATATGAATAAATAAAATATCATATACAAATTAAATTATAACAATATCAAAAGAAAGAAAGAAACATAAACTATATGTAGTATATGTGTATATATTATTTTTCAATTGAACTCACAATACAAAATAATAATTATCTCTTCAAATCTAATAAATATTATAATCAAACAACATTATATCCCAAAAAAACTGACAATTGAAAATAACAATTCTATTTTTACAACAAAATATTCATAATTACAAAAATATTTTTTTTTTCATACTTGTTTGGTGAATGACAAATAAATTGTTAAAAAAATGTCCAAGTACATAAAATTAAAAGAAATACTTGAGAATAAATAATATCCTTCGTGTACTTCTTTTTTGTTATCAAGTCTACCAACAAAGACATTTGGAAGAGGACGAGATGAACCCCAGGATCTCATATCAATAAGATAGTAAGGGAATGATTTTCGAAAATTACATGAATCAGTTGGGATTGTGGATCCAACCATACATGTTCTCTGCTAGCACTTTTACGTGTGCGTTGGATCTCCTAGACTTAATTTGATATGTCTTTTTCTCCTGATAGTGAATCTCTCTACAATATAATTCAATACAAGGAAAACACACAAGAACACGAATGTGTAGTAATAGGAGAAAAATGTATTTTCAGCGTAGATTCTTCTACTTCTGCAAAATGATCTTGTACCACAAGAATGCTTAGTTATTTGTTTTTCTCTATTTTTTTGTTTCGTTCATTGATAACCTGCAGTAAAACAACAAATCAGAAAATATTTATTCAAAGAGAAAACTAGCATTGTACCACACTAAGTATTTTCTAAATTAAATAACTCTGTTTATTAATTAAATTACCTTGAATTTCTCACAGTCAAAATTCTTAATTAAGTTTTTCCAGTCCTCCAACTCAACATCCTCAGGACGATTAAACAATTTGTCTTCGTTCGTACTATAGCTTTCCAATCTCTGAAGAGTCTTTGCATTGTTTTTATCACAAAGCCTTGTAACTTATGTTCTTGCAGCCCACCGCAAACTTCAAATTTGTCCTGATCAAATTGTAATTTAAATTTGATAATTCAAGTAATATAAAAGAAATACAACTTTGAAAGTGGTTTATTACCTTGAACTTATACCACATTGCTTCTCCATATTTTGAAACAATATTCTGCCAATTTCCATCTTGAAACGAGATACTGCTCCTCACGATCAAGCCTTAGTAATTAAGAATATCTCTAGCTTCAGATCCACAACTCTATCAATATCATCTAAATTGATTACACTGATTTTTCCTCCATATGTAGTTTTAATATCAAAAGTTTTAGGTTTATATTTCCCTCTTCCTCTCTTTCAATTGATGCGAGAAACTGCAAAGAATAAATTATCAATACAAGACACGTATTAGTGAATATTCATATAATAAACGGAAAAGGGCCTAAAATACCCTCAAAGTATTGAAAATGGTACAAAATTACCCTTCATCCACCTATTGGCTCCAAATGCCCTTCCCACCCACCTATTGGGTCCAAAATACCCTTGTCATCCACCTTTTGGTTCAAAATTGACTACTTATTTAATGGTTTTATATTTAAACCATTTAAATATTTTTTAAAATACGTGGCACTCAACTATTTGCTATAATTTAACTTATCAGTGTAATTTATAAATCAATCAACTACCCACCCATTACTAATTAAATTCCTCTAATTTAATGAACCCGTCACATTATTAAATGCAAGCTACTGCCAATTGAGTGTTTTTAAAAAATATAGAAGTAAATTATCACACATTCAAGTGGCTACATAAAAATCACCGATAAACTTAAAAGTCTGACTATGTTCATCATAATTATTCTTACGTCTCAATTATTTGATGTTACTTCATAGGTACTTTTTTTCAAAATAATATATTAAAGGTTTTAAAATAATTCATAAATATTTATAAAATTATATTTAAAAAAAGTGCATGAATTAATTCGGGATATATTATTTCTTTACCTTTAATCATAAATTTCTAATTCAATTTTGAAAGAAAGTGTCCTCCTAAATAAGCGGCTAAACCTAAATTTAATTGGGGCTTCGATTCGGACTTGAATAATTTTGAATGTCATTTTCAGTAATCAATAATTTCATCATGTTTTAGTAGTGTTTATGACGATTTTGATATTATAATTGAATTATTATTTGAGTGAGGTTTAGTTAGTAATGAGTGGGTAGTGGATTGGTTTATAAATTATATTAATAAATTAAAATTATAATTAATAGTTGAACGCCCAGTATTTAAAAAAATATTCAAAGAGTTTAATTTTAAAACAATTAAAAAATGGACAATTTTGAACCCAAAGGTGGATGACAAGGGTATTTTGGAGCCAATAGGTGGATGAAAAGGGCATTTTGGAGACAATAGGTGGATGGAGGGTAATTTTGTACCATTTTCAATACTTTAAGGGTATTTTAGGCCCTTGTCCGTATAATAAATTATCATAATGTATAGTAGTTTTCATAGTTACTTCACCAGTATAAACTCAGGACCCCAAATTATAATCATAAATGGTTTTGAGTCTTTTGAAATTCTGTTACAAAGTTAACACAGCAAACCACAGTCAATTATTATATAGATAAGAACATTTAACAAACTTTGTTTTCTGCTAGAATTCATCGTTGTAACATGGTTACACACGTAAATAGGAATGAAACAATAACTAGCTCTATATTCCAGGTAAAAATTGATATTCACTCGTATTAATGCACCTAATATACTTGCAAAACGAATAACTATCACATGAGAATCAAAATCAACATCCTGCCGTCAACTATGTTGAACCGACTTCACCCATCATGTGCTGAAGTTGCTTGATACTAAGAAATTGAGTCTATCTACTAGGGTGGTACGTGAAATAACATGTACCAATTTCAACCTCTAGGAAGGGACGAGTACTTTCTTCTAGATTTCATGATGATTGTGTCCCTAGAGATGTTCTATGGAGAGGATCACTTGATATTTGTTCCGCCTGTAGACGTCGTTGACTTGGGTTAGGTGCGTGTCCTGTCTCCAATGATACTTCAGCAACTCTTATTTGTTGTATTGGTGGCTGAGATGTAGTACCAAAATGTTTACGTTCTTGGAAATTTTCACGTCCACCTCCTGCACCATCACTTCCACTATTACCTCTACGTCGTCCATGTCCTCGACCAATTCCTTTCATTTCCTAGAACATTAGATATAATAAGAGAAGTATCAGAATCAGAAATTGAAGCTTATTAGATCTACCTGCCAAGGAAATATCGATTCATAAAGTAGAGTATTATATTAAACAAGTAAAAAATGTAGGACACTTTACTAACAAGTATTGTGTTTCATTGATTGAAATGTAAAACGTTGATTCTACTTAAAATGCTGATTCTGTTTACTAATTTAAAGATACAAACGTCATGAATTAATTTCAGGTCAGCCCAATAAGAACAAAATATCGAGAACTTATCAAAATAAGAGTTAAACATCTGTTTCAGTAGTCTTTGTTTCTCAATCTTCAAAAGTATTCATCACTGTCTTCTCCATCATTATCGTCTAGTAACTCTTCTTCGGTTTCTTCACTCCCAGATACAATTGTATGATTGTCATTAATGAAATTATCTTCCTCGTTTTCCAGATCATTGGTACGTAAAATGATTTGTGGTTCAACTTCATCCCTGTGTAAAGACACATGAATATCAGCTTCATGGTCATTGGGACAAATAGAAGACTTGTTTAGACTGATATGCCAACACAATTGACTCATTGTATTTAAGGCAGAATGAGTAATCACACTTTTAAAATCATATTTGTCTATCTTATATCCTCTTCCTAGGTGAGCCATATCCCAATATTGATACTTGAATAGATGAAATTTTCTATTTCCAATGTAGTGTAACTCGTAAATGTCATCTAATACACCATAAATTCCTTATTAGAGTCTGAATCATCTCCTCTCAGAAGAACTGCACTGTTCAGTGTTTTTCTCACAAGATCTTTTGTTTGGAACCTAAATCCATTCACCATAAATATTGAATATAGATGCACCAATGGTTTTGGACCTACATCTAAGATTATGAGCTCATCAGTTGCGCGTTCTTGTGAAGCTAGTACAAATATCTACAAAAAAAGATTTGTTCATACTTTGATGTCAAAAATAATATTTAATTAAGTGTTGTTCCTAATTCTTACACGTGTACGAAACCAATCAATAAAATCACTATGCATGATTCCATGAGGTATCGTTGAACCTTGTATTTCAATCTCTCTCATGTATTCCATACATTTGTGTTAGTTATGGTTAATTATATTATCTTATTGTGAAATTAAATCTTAATTAAAAAGAGACTTACTCCATGAATGGTGAAACCTCTTCACAAATTTTGAAGAATATACATAACTGTTTGGTTGAATTGATCGTGGGGTAGTTTCTTTCCATCAGAAGACCCCTTTGTTTGCCAACTTTTTTTAAAGATAGACATCTCACCTTTTGATTCAAATCCATCATCATTTCTTTCTGATTTATTGAACTTAGTTGAGATAGTCTTAAAATAATGTGAGAAAAAATGTAATTCCTCATTTGCGTCATGACCTACAACAAGTTCTCCTTCTGGATGAGTAGGATTGTGAATATATGGTTTAAGTGGTCGCTATACCTATAAATAGACATGCCATTAATATAAGTACAAAATATGACATTTTAAACATATTGTCTTCGAAATTACAGAAGGATATGTTACCTCTCAATAGAGTACATATCCCGATATTGAAATTGTCCACCAAGTTTTTCCTTTTTGGCCAAGTGTATCGGCAAATGAATCATGACATCAAAAAATGCTGGAGGAAAAATCATTTGAAGTTTACACAATATGATAGGAATTTCAGCCTCAAGGATATCAATATCTTCAATTGTCAAGCACTTAGAGTATAGATTCTT
>NC_028646.1:49419267-49419446 GCF_001406875.1 Solanum pennellii | reverse complement strand
TAACATTAACCCTCTAACTTTATAATTAAAGCAGGAATAGTAAAAAACGCCCCTTAAATTACTAACAAAAATCCGACCCAGCCTGGGATTACGCAGCCTGTGACGGGCCGTCGTGCCAGCGACGGTCCGTCCTGCTGCTCCGTCACAGAGGTCAGAGACTAGATTTTTACCAAGAGTCT
>NC_028646.1:49412190-49419194 GCF_001406875.1 Solanum pennellii | reverse complement strand
TGGAACGAGACACCTGCGACGGTCCGTCGTGACCACGACGGTTCGTCCTGCAGGTCCGTCGCCAAGTTCAGAGAGTCGATTTCAGTACCCAAATTTCAGAAGTCTAAGTCTTTTGGAATGAGACACCCTCGACGGCCCGTCGTGTCCATGACGGTCCGTCGTGGGTTCCGTCGACTCACACTGTTTTTCCAGAAATAAAATCTGCTGCTCAAAACGACTAAACAGGTCGTTACACTATAATTGGTTCACACACTTCCTTAGGCAATAAACCACATATTGCAACTGGTAAAATGTCTTGCAATAATACATGATGATCATGAGACTTCAAACCATGTTTCAATTTCTCAAGTAAATTAACACAACTTGAAATATTTGATGAAAAGGTATCTGAAACCTTCGAATAAGCTAAGAATTCACATAGCTTGAACTTCTAATGAGGGGATAGTGCATAGCATGCTATTGGTAACAAAATATCATCCCCATCGCAAATTGGATGCAACCCTTGCCTAATACCAAGGTCCACCAAATCATATCTACTTTTCAATGTGTCTTTTGTTACTCATCACAATTGATAAAATTTTATCAGGCACTTTTCTTTCTATATGTATTACATCAAGGTTATGTCTTAACCTAAGACTCTTCCAATAAGGCAATGGCAAGAAGATACTTTTCTTCCTCCAGCTATAAGCATTGGTAGACTTTATCTTTTGTCCTTGACCAAAACTATCATTGGCTGAATTTTTTAACTGTATAAGAGCTTCATCTCATGTTAATGGGCTAGGTGCGACACCTAATTCCACTTTCCCATCAAATAACACCCTATTTCTACTCCAAGGATGATTTGTGGGAAGAAAGTGGCCCCCATAAAACACAACTTGTTATGTAAGGAAATCGATTGTCTATCTTTAAGGAAACAAGGTCATGCAAGATTTCCTTTTGTTGGCCATCCAGAAAGGTCTACATATGCATGAAAGCCATTAATCGTCAAGTCTCCACCCCATCCTACAATTCTTTCAACTCTTTAATCAATGGTTGTAAGTATAAATCAATATCATTGCAAGGAGATTTAGAACCTGGAATAAGAAGTGTCATCATGAAATATAAATTTTTCATGCAATCCCATGGTGAAAAATTATAATTAACTAGAATGACAGGACAAGTGCTATGATTGGTACTCATATTTCCATAAGGTTGGAATCCGTCGCTTGCTAAACTTAATCGGACATTTCTTATGTCATCCGAAAAAGTAGGATAACGCTCATTGAAAGATTTCCACTCTATTGAGTTTGAGGATGTCTCATGATACCATCATCAATATTTTTTTCCTTGTGCCACCTCATTTTCTTTGATGTCTCCTTTTGCCATGTAAAGTCTTTTAAGCCTTGGTTTGATAGGAAAATGACGAAATACCTTATGATTTAGTTTCTTGCCTTTGTGTTCCTATGACTTCTATCTAGACTTACCACACTTAGGACATGATTGGGCATTGGCAAAATCGCGCCAATATAAGATACAATCATTCTGAAATTCATCTATTTTGGTACAAGCCTAGGTCACGAAGAACTTTCTTTGCTTCATAGAAAGAGATAGGCACAAATGACCCATCGGGAAGAACTTCTTTAAAGAAGGTTAATAACTCATCCATCAATTTGTTGCTCCAATGAGTAAGACACTTACAGTGAGGTAATTTAACAATAAAGACAACTTTGAGACTTTTGTGCAACCAGGATAAAGTTCTTTCTGAGCATCTTTTAACAATTTGTAGAAGTTTGCTGCAATGATATTTGGCTCTTCATTACCCTCTGAAGAATTTATATTATTCTCCACATTTTTATGGCACAAGCATCTTGAATCATTTAAGTAATGTCATCATCTTCACTACTATAATCTTCTACTTCATCTCTACGTGTGACATTATATTTTTTAACTCTAGCTAACACTTCTCCATGCAAGTCCCGCACTTTATAAGAATACCAGAAGCCCTTTTTTAATAAGTCTTCTCTTACATCAATTTTTAGCTTGAACACTGTGTTCATACATCCTTTACAAGGACATCGAATCATAGTGTTCACCCCGGGTTTACTGAATGCCCAATTAAGAAAACCTTCCACTCCATCTCTATACCTTTGATCAACTCTATTCCTAATATTTAACCAACTTTTATCCATTCCTACTTTCAAAAAAAGCAATTAATTAATTAATTCAATTTTTCGTAATGATAAACTTAACAAAGTTAGAAAAACAAAAGGGAAAGATCAATTGAGGACCCATCTGGGAATCTGTTCGACTCTTACTGCACAAAAAGGAAGATCCAAAAGAATAAACAACAATTCAAAGTACCAATTTATATTAAAAGGAGCTTATTTTCCGTGAAAAGTATCCATAAAAATCATGAATTGCGTACAAGAATTATATTTCAGTAATGCCCATATATCATAATTTAGCATAAAAGAAAAAAACAACTAGAACAGAAAATTGCGAGATCATGTGTGGACAGAGAAATTTGGATAAATAAAGTTAAAAATATCAATAATGAGGAGGCTATGACTAGAATTAAAAATTAAATGAGTAGTGATCTTGCGTACCTAATGTTGAAAATCAAAGAATACACAAATATCAAAGTTTGCTAGAAAGCTGTAGATCACAATCCGGCAAAAATTGATCGGAAAATTACCTGAAAAATTCAACAAAACAAAAAAGAAACCTAAGTTGTGAGCATATTAAAAGAAAGTATGTAGGTAAAAGTAAAAAATGCAACATAAATATCAAGAATTTGAATCTAAACGAGGTCTAGTGGATTTAGGAGAGTGAAAAACAACGTTTATGATGTGCCGAAGATAATCTCCACTTAATGAACAAAATCCGACAATAAATCGTGAAGGAAATATCTCTCCAATACACTAAATAAATAAGAACACACTAGTGACTTGATTGTTGTTATTGTCGCTATGGCAAAGTACAAAATGGGTCACCCATGCGAGGATGAATGTGCTGACTGACTATATAGGAGCAGAATTTGGATACATAGGCGAGGTTGTTGTTGCGGCCTTGACTCACAGGGTCGAGGCTTGGTGACCTGGTCACCCTCGGATGTGCAACCCCTTCTTTGTAGGATCGAGCCATTGTTCCGCAAGAGCGGCTGCAGCAACTCTTGTGATACAAATCCCAAGTTTTAATCAGGCTGAAGGCTCTATTTTAACTAGAAGTAAGAAGATATCTTAAAATGAATTTGAAATCCTTGACAAAAGGTAATTCTACACCAAACTCGACATTCCAGAAATAACAAAACCATTAGAACTTCATTTCAAGGGCATTTACTAAAGTTACATACAAGCAGATTTAGCCGACCATGGATTCATACTCTTAAGTCATCTATATATGTATTTCACTTTAGTTAATATAATCCAATAAGATCAAGAGCTTAGCATACGTATATATACAACAAACCTAACACTTCAACTGAAATAATAACACTTCAAGAACATCAGTAAACCAAATCACAAACAAGCTTTAATATCTGGCAAAAAATTACAACTTTTTAGTAGGTTTCAGACATATTACCATATATATATACACAAATCAAGTTCTATTAAAATAATAACAACACACTTAGAACTAGAATTTTCTTTTAAAACATCAATTTATGTACATTTTTCTGCATCAATATGAACATACAATTACTTAACAACATCTAAAATCTAGAATTTAAAAAAAATCTTCAATAAACTCAGAGAAAGAGATAGATAAAAAACAAAGTAAAGATTCAGAATCGACAAAAAATGAAAAATAAGTAGACGTTAACATGAGTGGCACCTTACAAGATTTTGAGCAGTTTCAAAACTTTGAAAACATCAAAATCTTGCAGTGATTATAAAACATCGAACCTTCCTTCTTAAAACCTTCCAGAAACTTTTTATTTCTGTAGATTTTTTAGAACCTTTTCCCTTTAAAATTTCAAAACACTTCAATCTACTACAAATTTATGAATGGGCTAAAGACATAGAAGTAAGATTGGGGAAAAAACCATCTGAAAGAAATTTGAGAACTTACCTAAAATAGTTCACATTCTGTGAAATTAGAAGCGTTTTAACAGATTTGAGAGTAACAATTTGAAGAATTTCTAAGAAAAGTTGACCTAATTGAGAGAAATGAAGCAGAAATTTGAGAAGATGAGTTATTAAAAAGAAAACTTGAGCTAATGAAGAGAAAGAGCTGGGTGTAATTTTTTATCAGATATTTTCATTTGTTTTCTTTTTAACTTTTTATGTATGCTATATTAAATTGACTTATTAGGAGCAGCCATGTCACCACAAAATTCATTTAGATGGGACAAACTAGATGATGCCACTAAAGAATATGGAGCCAAAATTTTGGTATTAGCGGGAACAAATAATTGCGAATTAGCAACGACTATTAGCGGCAAATTAACATAACTCGCCACTTAATGTTTATCTATTGTGACGCCTTCATATGTCGCCACTGGATATATAAATTTTGTAGCAACAAATAGGTTCGCCGCTTAATATTGCCACAATAATCTTGTTTCTTGTACTGTTAGTTGAGTAACCTCAATACGGAATGAAGGGGTCTGACCTAGATGTATCAAAAAAATTTGAAAAAAATGGAAGAAGAAAACAATCGTGAAGACAAAACCATTCCTATTCGGATGTTTGAAATTGATTGACTTGAGAGAGAGAATCCTTTTGAAAATCAAATTAATTTTAAAATTGTAACTACTAAAAAATCTGGAGTGAATTTAGGGAAAAAAGACAGGAGTGAAAAGGGGAATATAAACGTGAGTTTGGTTGAAGAGTCTTATGTATCTGAAAGTTTTAAGAATTGGGAGAAATAAGGGATTTATGTAATATTTCAAAAATAGAGGAAAAATGGAGAATATGGTAAGTAAAGTTGTGTATATAAGTAGTTTTTCCAAATATAAATGCAAATAGAGGCCATATAGAGGTACCACATCACCTTGTATATGTTTCTCCTTTGTTATATATATATATGTTTGTGTGTGTGTGTATGTATGTATGTATGTATGTATGTATGTCTGTATGTATGTATATAGTGATAGATTGAGGGTACAATTTGTTACATTTTTTCTAGCTATATTTGTACATTACACATTTAATCGGGATAAAAATGTCCACAACAAGAGCTTTAATCATGACAAATAACAAATCATCAAATCAAAATATACACCAAGAACATCATCTATAAGAAAGTATTATAAATATGTTACATGTTTGCATTATATTTAATGACATACTACAAAAATAATTTGGATATAATAAGCTTGTCAGTTCAGAAAATATCTTTTTATTTATTGTTCAATATAGAAGTCATTTGCATATGTTAGTTGTTCATCAAATTTCATGTTTAGTCTTCCACTATAAATTTGTGTCACGCATTGCAATACATTTTAAATATGATTTGTATGACACATAATATTGGTCTAATAAGACGCACATATCCAGAATTAAAAACACAAATAACAAGCAGAAAACACTCAAATACAAGACAATCATAACCATATAGATTGAAATAAGATGATACAATGCAATATGGTCAATGCATAAAAGTAGAAGCTCGATAAAAATCTTGAGTCGTTTGAAATGATATCTCAGACTTGTCAACATATGGAATGCAAGAGAAAGATAACATGAAATTCAATCTATGGGTCGTCATGGAGTACCTCTTCGAGCTTATCAGTCAGTACAAATAGATTTCCTTTTCATCCAAAACTTAATAAAATCAAGTATTTTCCTTGAACTCGAACATTGAACTGAAACCAAAAGATTTTAGAGTATTTGTCATTTTTAGGCATTAAGACCCCAACAATGGTACATTTCCTCAATGTTCCAGTCTATCTCTAGTAAAAACAACAATCTGCTCCCTCGGAGCTCAACAAGTGAAAAATATTAGTAACATCATTTAAGTACCATAGGTACAACCTTCCCCCCCCCTTTCCAGAAACAAAAGGCCGAATGCACATGTCATACTCACGATTACACACAAAAATACAGCCACCTCAATCACATTACGCAACAATCCATGTAATACCTATCACACTATAATCATTTAACCTGGAACTCCAATCAGTCCAAGTCCAAGGTCATAAGACAAAATAGTACAATAATGAAGTGATAAATGCTTGAACATAACTAAAAAAGGCCCAAAAATAACCAAATTAAACAAAAGCTCATAAATCTAAGTTACATGTCACCTAGAAGCATTCTAAGAATTCTATAACAACAACCATAGCTAAGGATGGACCTAAATTAAGGCTTATTGGCTAAATGTTGTGATACATAATCCAAAAATTGTCAATACTATAACCTAAGGAACATGCAAACCTAAAGTCTTTCCCTAACTACTCAAAATATATACACGATCTAATTAAGAAAATTCTAAAGAAAAGAAATCATGACTTACCTTAAGATCAAAACTGTACCAAAACATATATTCCAGAGTTGTTCTCTTTTAAATTGCCTCCAAATGATGTCACGCTATCAATTTAATGGTGAGAACGTTAAACTAAGCAAAACGGTACCCATATTGCCATAAAATAATGTGAAACTAAAAATCAAGTCAAAATAGGATTGGGGGTATTTTTTAGGTGTTTTCATGATCCTCAAAAATAAAGGGACCTAGTCCCTGTTTGAGTTCTCTCGTCCAGATCTACAATGGGGTACAACTGTAAAGATGTCGCGTCAGAGGTTGATGAGGCATCAACGTACTACACCAATAAGAATGGACGAACGTGTTTGTCAAACAAATAGTAACTCTTTATGTTTGATATTTTTAACATTGCAAAAACCATATTAAATACATTCATTCAAAGAAAAAAGTCAGCAGCAAGCCATTCAAGAAGTCATAAAGAAGTTTGCAAGGGACCCGGTCCCGGCAAGACTACGTATGTGAAAGGAAGACAAGATAACTGTCAAAAAAGCTGTCACTTCTGATGTGATAGGTGCTCGTCCTTCCAAAAAGGAAGGTTC
>NC_028646.1:49399163-49402190 GCF_001406875.1 Solanum pennellii | reverse complement strand
AAAATCATGATTATATTGAGATTGTGTTTATATTTAAATTTTATTCTTCATTCTGTTTTTTTTTAAAAAGAGTTACATTCTTATAGTTGTTTTGTTGAGCAAACAGTATTATTTCGAGTCTTTTTACATGCAAAATTTGTCTTGCCATCAACTGGTGAGGTCAAGTATGTATTGTGTTCAATAATATTAACATTATGTTTTTCCAACACAAATAATAGAAGGTTTGAAAGAAGTCTTTGATGGATTTTCAGAAATTTTTTTAGAGAGAAAATAAATGTAAGATGTACTAGCTGAAAGTGAGGAAGAAGAAGAGACAAATAAAATAAAATAGGCTAAATAAACCTCACACGCGCCATCAATGATTGTATCACACTCACTTTACTACATCAGCAAAACGTGTCAAAATGACATAAGAAGTGACATAAGGTGTGTCTAAAATGAACAAAGTCTAGCTAAAGTATCTAAATGAAAGTTGGTGTCAACATTAGAAGACCAACGATAGATTACGAGAATAAATAACACCCTAATGCTAGACACCCACATTCTTAACATACATGTGACATACACACACTTCTAGCTCTCCTATGAGATATATATAATGATTTTTATTTCTTTATATTTATTGTTCCTACTTTAATTTTTATTATATTTTTTTCTTTTCTTTTTTCATTTAAAATTTGTAATTGATATATACACAGAAATTGATTCTTCAGATTATAGATTATTATAATATTTCTGTCATATCCTTCAACTATTTCATGGCTTTATTAATTTCTGAAAATTTGAAGAAGAAAAAATTAAACCTTTGTTCTTCATTGTGTTCATCGATTTGAACAAATCTGTGAAATTTTTTAATGTGATTTTGGTACATTGAATCTACACATTACTTGTTAATTAATTTAAAATTTGGAGTAAACAAAAAATTGGTAACTCCATTGACTTACAAAGCTTTCAAAATTCTTGTGAGTTGACGGGTTTGAAAGAGTTTGCCAATAAATTAACCTTTCTCCGTCGGTTACTTCTTCGTTATCATTCATAAAAGATTATTTAATTATAGCAGAAATATAATAATTTTTTTCTTTCACGTTATTTATGACTAGTTAACATTTAAGCTGTTGTTTATTTCGTTTAAAGTACTTTAGGGTGCAATAGGACAATCATAAAGAATAGTTTAGGTGACATTGACTATTTTCTCGGTTAGAATAAGAAGACAATAATTCTCGTTGAAATTTTATTTGGGATAATTGATGTGACTCTTCATCTCATACGAGTATACCCTTCATAATTATTATTTCTGTTCATTTTTATTTGTCAATTCTTAATATAAATTTTTATTTTTACTCATCATTTTTAATATATAATTAAAAAATAGTTTTTTAAAAATATTTTATTCTTAATATTAAATACTATTCTCCAAATCATTTTAAAGATATAATCTTAAGCATTAATTAATAGAGTTGGTGTACTTAAATACTCATACTAATAATTATTTTATTAATGGTATGACAAGTCAAAATGTGACAAGTAAAAATAAAAATATAAGGAATATTACTTTATGCATACATATTACAGCAGTATACTCTCATAATTGGAGAAGAAACATGATATTTCTTTAAAAGATAAATATATGAATTATTATTTAGANGGAGGGAGGGAGGGAGCCAGATGAAGTAACTTTTTTTAAAAAATTTAAATAGTTTGGGTTTGGGGTGGGGGGAAGCGATGAGAGGAAACGGTAGAATTAGATAAAAAAAATATTTTACATTTATATTTAATAAATTTTTGGGGGAATGATAACAATTTAATCTTTATCTTTAGGTAAAATGCATAAGTACCCCCTCAACCTATGCCTAAAATCTCAAAGACACACTTATACTATACTAAGGTCCTATTACTCTCCTGAACTTATTTTGTAAATAATTTTCTACCCCTTTTCGGCTTACGTGGCACGAGATTGGTTAAAAATGTCAACGCATGCTGGACCCACAAGATAATGCCATGTAGGACGAAAAGGGGTAGAAAATTATTTATAAAATAAGTTCAAGGGGGTAATAGGTTCTCAGTATAGTATAAGTCTGTCTTTGGGATTTCAGACATATGTTGAGGGGTACTTGTGCATTATCCCTTATCTTTAACTAACACTAATAATTTATTTAATTTTTATCAAAGTGTAATATTTTATCCACGTGGATTGTGATTTGATAAGTTTTCAAATAAAAGAGAGAACAATGAGAGTTTAATAAAAGAGAAATGTGTGTTTCTCAAACTAATAAGTGAGAGTTTATGTATGAAACATAAACTCTCAATAGTTTAGGTTTAAAATCAAAAGAAATGGATAGTTTATATATGTCTTTATCCTTCTCTAATTATAAAATGCTTAAACTTGACTCATTCATGAAATATATATATAAAAAAACACTTAAATTTACCCCCTATATTTATTGAGAACTCTATAATAGTGTAAGCTTTTGGTTCGATGACAAAAATGAGTATCTGCTTATATTTTGTTGTCCTCACCTCCTTGATGAGGTTTCAATTTCTTTTAAACACTTATAATTAAACTAGATAAGGATTGCATATCAGCACGAGTTAAAAATATATCTCTTCTTATTTTAATTTATTGATATGATAATATGTGAAATTTGAAGTCAACCAATTTCTTAACATGTTTTTATATATTATATTCAATTAATATTTTTATTTTTTATGTGTATGTATAGAGAGATTTTTTAAGTTGATAATTATTTTGATTTATAGTATTTTTTTTTTGTATTTTTCACATAATATATATTACTCTTTTTGTGTTGATTTATGTGATACACATGAAATTTCAAAAGTTAATCAATTTTTTATAAATTCTTTTTAATATTTAAGTTATTAATTATTGCGATTTACAATATATTTTTTATATTTATAGATTAAATTTTGAGAGTTAAAGAAATATTTTCATATATTTTTAAACATTTTGAAGACATTAATTAATATGATTTTTTAATAATATTTTTTTACATAATTCTTAATATATAT
>NC_028646.1:49274958-49393990 GCF_001406875.1 Solanum pennellii | reverse complement strand
CCATCCACCTATCTACCTATCTACCCACCTGTCTACCTACCTACCTACCTAGCTACCTACCCAACCCACCCACCCACCGATATATCCATCCATCCATCCATCTATCTATATGTTGCATTGCACTGAGAGGACATTGAGTTGGAGGCTCTCATTGGTCGGGTCTGTGATATCAATCTTTTTGCACCCTCTTAAGTTTTGTCTTACAAAGACATAACCAGTGGATCCACCTAAGCTAGAATTTTAAGTGGATTTTTCTGTGTGGGAGCAAGACACTGGATTCCACGTTATAGATCATATGGTCCATGTCGGTTGCAAGTAAATATCTCAAAAAATGATTTAAGTTGTTGCGTAAATTTTTAAGAAGCTTTGCATATAATTTTAAGATGCACTGACAATGTTCATGATTTACTGCATTTTATCTTGGTCTTGCATATCATGTTTTTCTTTATGTCTCCTTATTATCATGTTCGACATTTTTATGCATATTCCTCCTACTTAGTGCATGGAATGTACTAATGCATACTTGTAACTATATTGTATAATAATGTAGGGTTAGACACTTCTTCTCCATCGGCTCACGGTTAGATATGGATTGCTACCTATTGCTTTAGATTGTTGATTCATCATACATGGAGGGAAACACCATGAAGACTTTACATAATTTTGGTGTCATTTACTTTAAGATGTTATATATGGTGTATGAGTTACATCCATATCACTTCTTTTCATGTGGTAGATTGGCTTATCAAGGATAACTGTAGACTTTCACTTTTATGTCAAATTTTGTTTGATATAAGATCTATTGATTAATTTATTATATTTTCTATTATATTGTGTTGTATGTATGCCAAGTTTACTTTGTATGGCTTCTTGAGGTCTTATGCGTCATGTCACATCTACGGTGTACTTTAAATACTGACAAACTTGGTATTTAGAGCACAAAGTCTTAGAAAGGGTCCTAGGATATCTAACATGTAACATTGAGTAGAGTATTGTTCAAGTATTGAATACTAACAAAATGAAAATGGAAAGACTCCTCAACTACTATTGAATGAAGCCCGGATGTCGGCAAAAGACCTTCGATCATCTTTAAAAAAATGAAAAGATACAAATAAATGAGGCATTCTACGAAAGCAAGAAGTCTCACCAAACAACTCTGGGACTGCAAGTTGTATCAACAAAGAACTTGTTGATTACCCTGGTTACCTGTATCTAAATCATGAAATGATGCATGCCAAATGGTGTAAGTACATTGTTTCCATCATCAAAGTTACCATTCTACTTATGTTAGTTTTTATTGTTTTTTCCAAAAATATAGTTATCGCAAATCAAAGTAAATCTTTTCTGATGTGGATGTTCATACGGTGCTGCAAATACAGAGCATACTAAGATAAATGTTGTCTCTGATACAGCTTGTTGAAAAAACGCGGACAAACACAAAAATATATATGGTAAAAGTAATGGAATAAAACAGAAAAATAATGACACCAAGAATATTACGTGGAAATCCTTCTAAATAACGAAAAAAACCGCGGGCTAAGAGGAGCAAGTGATATCATTATAATACGGAATTTTACACTGTGTAGTCACGAATACAATACTCAAAGTGACTACTACACACTCAAAAGGAAAAACTCTATTTTTGTTTCCACGTTACTAAAATATCGCTCACACTCTATTTTTCTTCATAGACTATTTTTATTGTATAGTCTATGGAATACATCACTTTGGAATCAAAATGGATTTTCTCTCTAACTTAGTGTGTTCTACAAATGAGAAAGAATGCTCTATTTATAGAAGGAGAAAACCATACCTATCTCACTAATGAGATAGGTAAATATAGGCAAGTTAAAAAAGGGTTGCAAATCTTACCAATTTGTCAACCACTAAATTATTTATGTTCAACTCTAATTAGTATTCCTTTTTAATAATTACTTGTAGCAATTGGATAGCAAAAGTTGACAAAAAATTAATGGGATGGACTCAACATGCTACTATGGCCTGCCTTGGCATTGTCTTGGTATAGGCTGGCCTAGAGGCATGACAAGACAATGTCCTGTCCTGATGGTATTTGCGACAAGCCCACTGCGTGGGCTGGCCTACGCAGATGCCTGTGTGTTTGTGCCTGCGCGGACAGCATGCCATTGGCCTGGGAACTCTAAATTTTCTGATGAACTCTCATTGGCCTCAAATTTTGCTGATTAATTGGTAACGTCCCAATGAGCAATACTCATAGCTTGGCCGTGATCAAGGGCCTTTTTGGCAATTTTGAGTCATTTTGATGGGTTATTGGCCATTTTTTCTGTTTCTAGAAAAATTAAAGATTTTGTTTTTGAAAAATTGTTTTTAGTAATCTAGTTGTGTAAGGGTTCATCCCTAACACTGATAAATGTATTTTACAATAAATATATGAGTTTATATGTTTGACTTAGGTCCTCTTCGCCATAGGATAAACTTGTATATGTTGATAATGTTTTGGTATGCATTTTGTTTTGATGACTTGTTTAAAACTTTCCAACTAAGTAACATGTGGAATCAATGAAAAAGATACATAATCTATATACATATATACCATGTTATACTTAACAAAATACTCTCTTAACTATGTTGGACTTGTTTTGCTTATTTAAATATGCTCATATATTTTCTTGAATAGTATAGTTTCCATATCAAATCTAACAATTTATAAGCATTATTATATTAGTGTTGATGTGTTTTTTTAATAATATAGAATGTATACTTAATGATCTATTTTATCTCTCTTAGATTAACTATGCCTCACTTCGATCCCCCGTCCTCTCTTGAATCAGAATAAACTTGGGGGACAGAACTATGTTGATTGGAAACGAAATTTAGATATTGTCCTAACTTCTGAGGGTTATAAATTTGCATTGGTTTAGGAATATTTTATCGAACCAGCAGATCCTAGTGATGAGGAAGTCCAAGCCTATGACAAATGGGTTAAGGCTGATGAGATTGCAAGATGGTACATTCTTGCCTCAATGGAAAATGTCTTGCAACATCAGCATTAGTCTATGACATCTGCTTACGATATGTTCGCATCCCTTAAGGAGATGTTTGGGGAGAAGAATCGTGCTAAAAAGTAGACTACCATGAATTCCCTTTTGACCACAAAAATGGATGAGGATTTTCTATCATAGAACATGTGCTGAAGTTGATAAGTTGATTGAATGAGTTGGAGATACTTGGTGCTGAGATTGATAAGGAATCTCAAGTTGAGATGATCCTTCAGACTTTGCAGGATAGTTTTCAATAGTTTCTCTTAAACAATAATATGATTAAGATGTACTTGTCTTTAGCGGAATTGTTGAATGAGCTGCAAGAGGCAGAGTATAATAAATCAGCAAGCTCCTGCGACATTCCCAGTTGACAAGGCTGGGCCGTCCTCATCAAAACAAGAAAAATTCCAAAATAAAAAGAAAAAGGGCCGCAAGTCCGTGACACCTGGAGGTTCTAATGGTTGTGTGGCTAAGCCGAAAGTCAAGTGCTTTTATTGTAAGCAGCCTGGACACTACAAAAAGCAATGCCCCGACTTTAAGGCTAAGATGAAAAACATAGGTAAACCTGTTTAGCGGCTATTTCTACCCAATTATAGGCTATAGATTTTTGATCCACTGATCACATCTTCACTTCCTTGAAAGGGTTTCAGAAAAAGCGACGGCTAAATAAGGATGAAGTTCGTGTTTTTCAAGCGAATAGGGAGCCGACACCATTCTTAGCTATTGAAATAATTTCATTTTCATTTAGTAGTTCCGGACTTTTAGTTTTGAATAATGTTTTATATTACTTTCTTCTATAAGAAGGAAGTTATTGTCTGTTTCTACACTAATGGATGATGGTTATGATATTTACTTTGCGAATAACTCTGCTGTTATTAAGTATAACAACCTTTTTATCCTCACTGCTTCCAAAATNCTTTTATCCTCACTACTTCCAAAATACATGATTTATTTGTGTTTGAAATTTTCCATAATCTTCTTTGATAAACTGTACTAAGTAACATTGTTGTTCCGAATAAAGGAAAATGTATTTCTCAATTGAGTCCAACTTATTTATGGCACCTACGTTTATGTCATATCAATACAAATAGGATTTCACGGTTGGTTACAGATAGATCTTTGAGTTCATTTAAAGTGGAGGCACTACCAACATATGAATCATGTTGAGAAGGTAAAGTGACAAAGAGATCTTTCCCTTATAAAGGAAATAGAGCCAGTAATAAGTAAGAATTAATTTATTCTGATTTTTTTGGCTCTACGAATATACAAGCAAGAGGTGGTTTTGAGTATTTTGTGACTTTCACAATTTATTAGTACAAATATTGATACATTTATTTGTTGCGTTGTAAATCTGAATGCTTTGGGAAATTGAAAGAATTTAAGATTGAAACGGAAAAGCGACTTGGTAAACATATCCAAACGTAACGATCTGATCGTGGTGGTGAATACCTTTCTGTAGAATTAATTAAGCAATTATCAGAGTCAGGAATTAATTCTCAATATTCTTCCCCAAGAACACCTCAACAAAATGGTGCTGCAGAATGTAGAAAGATAACTCTTATGGAAATGGTTAGATCAATGTTAAATTATTATGATTTGCCTTTTAGCTTTTGGGGATATGCCTTAGAAACTTCGAATTATATTCTGAATTTGTTTCCTTCGAAATTTGTACCTTTAACCCCATCCAAATTGTTGAATAGGCGAAAGCCTAGCTTACGTAGTATTCGAGTTTGGGGTTGTCCAGCTAATGTGCTAAAAGGAAAAAAAAAGATAAATTGGAATCTAGAACAGAAGTATGCATTTTTATTGGATATCCAAAGGCACTAAAGTAGGTTTCTTTTATTTTTCTATGGAACAAAAGGTTGTTGTCTTAACAAATGCCAAGTATCTAGAACAGGACTACTTAATGAACCCTGTTCCTAGAGGTAAACTTGTGTTACAGGAATCATCAAAAATAATAATGAGCAATGCATCAACAAAATAAATACCACAAAAAGTTGTTGAGATTCTTTTACGACCACGTCGTGGGAGACATGTCAATAGGCAAGAAATTTCACCCCAGGCTGCGTAGGAGGTTGCCCTAGAGAAAACTTAAGATATTTCACTACCTCAAACTAGTGGAAATAATTTTTAGCAGCCTTCGTCTGTCGAGGAAAATTTTGAAGATGTTCATGATATTCAGGATTTAGTTCAAGAAGGAGAAATCATGTAGTGGTTGTTCGTCGTAGTGGGAGAGTAATTAGAAAGCCTTAAAGGTTTACGCTCTTGGTATAATCATATGATAGAATCCCCAAAGATCCCAATACAGAATCATTGAATTACGCCAAAGCACTACATGATAAAGATGTTGAAATGTAGATTGTTGCTATAAAATCTAAAATGGAGTCTATGTACTCTAATCAAGTCTGGGATCTTATAGAACCACCTATGGATGTAATACCTATTGGTTGTAAGTGGATCTTTAAGACAAAGAGAGGTGTGGATAAAAAGTGAATACTTTTAAGGCTAGGCTTGTTGCGAAAAAGTGTACTAAAAAAGAAGGACTTTCATATGATTTAGCGTCTACACAATTTTAATTATTTCCGTTTATGTTTAGTATGCTCATGATTATGCTAACAAGGTTAGCTTGATTTCAATCGTGACCCTAGGTCCCGTGTCCACGTCCAGGGGGTAGCCTTGAGGTGTGATAAACTTGGTCCTAAGATGTCTGACAAGCCGAACTAAGTAGAGTGTTTTTCATGGGTGTGAAGTGCACACCAATTGATGAGAAGGAGGCTGCAAAATGTTTAAGTAAAACTTCAATTCTATGTTAATCTTATTGTGTGCAAGGTATGATCTAATTCCTCATGCTTATCCTTTATTATGCTTTTTTAGATCATGCCTTCCCGTAGAGCTTACACAAGGAATATGAATGCAACTCCTCAAGGTTCCAGATCAAGAAGTTTCGAATGCTGAATTTCAAAATGCTATCTAGTTGTTGGATCAGAGTGTGAGCAACTAGAACAACCTACAGGATCTAGTTCTGGAAAATGCTAATATTGGGTTAACTGCAGCTAGAGTTTCGAATTTTGTTTGGATGAATCTGCCTGATTTCTTAGGATCGAAGATGGGTGAGGATCCGAAAACTTGTGAGACCTTTCTTGATAGGTTCTTCCTAAGAGAGTTAAGGAATACAAAATATCAGGAGCTTATGAATTTGAGGTAGCGTTCCATGACAGTCCAAGAGTATGAGATCAAGTTCACCCAACTCTCCGAGAATACTCCCCACATGGTTGCTGATTAAATCGATCAAATGAACAAATTCATGTATGCGGTATCCGATCTAGTTAAAATAAAGAGTAGGAATTCTATGTTCCTCCGGAGACATGAAAATCTTTAGTATCATGACTAATGATCAGCAGGCTGAGGGTGATAAACTTAGGGAAAAGCCTAAGGAGAATTAAAAGGTCAGGACCGGGAACTATGATTTTGTATTATGCCTTACATATTGAGTACATTTTTTTCGTACTGACATCCCTTATTGGGGATGTTTCATTCCATGATGCAGGTACAAGTACTCAACTAGTATATCTCTCCAACAGAAGCACATTATACTCAACAGTTATTGGTGAGCTCCAGGTTGATTCGGGGCTTTGACGAGTTTTTACTTTGCGTATTTCCATAGGGGTATTTGCAGACATTGTAAAGCTATACTTTGTATTCATAGTTTCACTTGTCACATGTATTGGTTCAGCTAGTCAACATGTGTTGTATATAAAGCTTCTCATCAGTAAATCTATCTACATCGTAGTTTACTTTCTCTTCATAGATCACTTGTAAAACATGTGTTCATATTGTACTTGTCCGCTTCACCTAGGGTTGGGGTGTGAAAAAAGTGGATATAAATCGAGTGGTGGAAAACGCTTGAAGGGTTAGCAGAAGTCTTCAACTCCAGAACCTTCATCAGTAACTGTTCCATCCTCCAAGTTTCAAAATGATCATAAAGGTAGAGCATCAGTCTGTAAGTCTCAAGGGAGTATTTTAGGCATTAGAATCTACCCAACTTGTCCAAAGTGTGTTAAGAACCATCCAGGCGAATGTCTTTCAGGAAATAAGGATGCTTTGGGTGTGTTCATTCCGATCACACGTTGAAAGATTGTCCTTCTAGACAGGGCTAGGGAGGTAACAATGGAAGAGCATAGTCCACAACTTAAGCAACACCAGTAGCTCACCCGACTCAAAAGGGTAACACATATTGTAGAGGTGGTGGTCAGTACCAAATCAGGTTCTATGCTCTCAAGGCTCGTGAAGATTCTCCTGGTGTAGTCATTGGTACGTTATGAGTCTTTGACCATGATGTTTATGCATTGGTAGATCTAGGGGATACTCTTTCCTTTGTAACTCTTTATATAACAGTCCACTTCACTGTTAGTCCAGAAGCTCCCTAAGAACCCTTCTTATTCTCTACTCCAGTCCATGACCGAGTCATAGCTAGACGGGTGTACAAAAATTTCCCTATCACAGTCTCTTATATAGTCAAATCAACAGATCTTGTAGAATAAGAAATGGTAGACTTTGATATTATTCTAGGTACGGATTTGTTACATTCTTGTTATACCTCAGCCGATTGTAGGACTAGAATTGTTCGTTTTTAGTTTCTGGATGATCCAATCCTGAAATGGAAAGGTAGTAGCTTAGAGCCTATGGGTCAATTAATTTCTTACCTTGAGGCTAGAAAGATGATTTCTAAGGGGTATCTCTATTATCTAGTTTGGGTTGAGGATTATATCTCCAAATCCCCAACTATTAATTAAATTCAATGGGTCAATGAGTTTCCAGAAGATCTCTCCGGGGTACCTCCTGAAAGGGAAATTCACTTGGAATTGATATCCTTCTAGATACCCAAAACATCTTGATCCCTT
Source organism: Solanum pennellii (assembly GCF_001406875.1). Taxonomy (NCBI): domain Eukaryota; kingdom Viridiplantae; phylum Streptophyta; class Magnoliopsida; order Solanales; family Solanaceae; genus Solanum; species Solanum pennellii. The sequence goes on along the minus strand of NC_028646.1, from coordinate 49,386,069 downwards.
TCTATAGAATGGCTCCATCCGAGCTTAAGGAATTGAAACGTCAGTTGAAAGACATTCTAGATAAGGGTTTCATCAGACCTAGTATTTCCCCATAGGGTGCACCCGTGTAGAATATGCATCAATTATAGGCAATTGAACAAAGTCACAATCAAGAATAAGTACCCCATCCCCAGAATTAATGACTTGTTTGACAAACTCAAGGGTGCTAGTCATTTATCAAATATAGACCTCAGATCTGATTATCATCCACTAAGACTCAGAGATAACAACATTCCACAGACAGCCTTCAGAACTCGGTATGGTCATTATGAATTTGTAGTTATGTTATTTAGACTAACTAATGTTCCTACAACTTTAATAGATTTGATGAACAATGTTCAAGAACTATTTGGACTTGTTTGTTGTCGTCTTTATTGATGATATACTCATTTACTCTAGGATTGAGGAGGAACATGCGAATTATTTGAGGATTGTTCTACAAACCCTCAACATCCGCTAGATATTAACTTAGTTTAGAAAATGTTTTGGTAGCAATCAATTGCTTTTCTTGGGCATATCATGTCAAGTGAAGGGATCCGAGTGGACTCTCAAAAGATTGAAGCAATTAAACAATGGCCGATTCCTTCCTCTCCTACAGATATAAGAATTTTTTTTGAGTTTGGTTGTCTATTACAGATGGTTGTGAAAGGATTTTCATCCATAACCTCTATATTGACTTATTTGACTTACAAAAATGTTAAGTGGTAGCATTTTCATCTCTTTCCCTCCATTTTAACTAGATTAGCCTTCATTTGAGGACAAATATTCCTAAGGGGGAAATATTGTAACTCCTCAGAGACCGGACCTAGTAAGAAATTGCAGAAAACTTGCCTGAAACAGTGAACCACGAAAGGGTTCACAAACCGTGATAGGATCCACGGTCCGTTGACTTGCCCCCCAGTCTGGAGTAAACTGCACCAGGACCAAGCGTCAGACCACTAGACCCTTAATAGGTTTTTTTCTTGACGACGGAACGTGGTGGCATCCGTAGGGGTGAAAAGTAGGCCCCCAAAGTCTATCCTTCAGGCACACCTCGCCAAAGTATGGACCATAGGGATCTAAATGGTATGTGGTCCAGAAGAGTGGTCATGGGGCGTTTGTGTAGCCTAATTAGTAGACCCTAAACAAGAGCCTTTAGACCTCAACCAAAGTGAGGACCGGGGGGATCTTCATAGTTTTTGGTCCTCCACACTGTCCAAAATAGTGGCTCCTGGACCAGAGTTTAGAACACCTTGCTCCTGGTCAAGAACCATGACTGGTCCCACGGTCCATGAAAGTGGTCATGGTCGGCCCCATAAGATTTTTAAGTGGGGTTATTTCAATTTTTCCTCGTATTGGTTCGACACAAAATGTACGTCGTTTAACCCATAAACTATGTGGTTTTGATGAGTTTTAGCCTAGAAACATAACTGGAACTTACCTAAGTAAAATCATTTATCAAAACATAGAAAAATTATAGCGTAAGCGAGGAAAAGGAGGCGAGCAATCCTAGCGCAAGAATGCATCAAGGTTCTATTAGTTTCAGCCGCAAAATCAAAATATTTCTTCATGAATTTGGTTTTCAGGCATGTGGGATTTCACTAGTGGGTTTTTTTCACCCATTAAGTCCCTAAATTTCAATCAGATCGTTGATTCCGTTATTATCAACTAGACCTATATTTCTAGAACTATAGTAGATTATTGTGGATTAGTTTCTTAATGTCCCAAATTAGTTTATCATGACTTTTAGCATGTTTTAGTATAAATCCCTTCATAATTAAGAACCCTAGCGATAAGTTGTTTAGTTAATTAATCACACTTTCTAGGTAAGTTATATAAATAATTTAGATATTTTCATAGAGACATGCCTCAGTTTCGAATGTATCATTATTAGTATATTAATGTTGAATTCTTATATTTGCATGTTTGTATTTTGAACTATCCAGTACTATGGTATTTAAGTTATAATGTGTCAAATTAATTAATCATATGGGAATCTTAATGACGAGTGGACCAGGATCCAACACCCTCAAGTCCTAGACTACATGCCCCACAGGTTGTAAGTCCCCTCTGTGGGCAAGACACTCTTGATAACGCCAACATACCTCTATACCTTTTCCTGGGTATATTGTCTCGTCTCGATGAGGCGTATAGATTGGACTCCACATGCAGCTCATGTGATTTTATGTTAGTTAATAGTAGATCTTCTTCAATTCAATCAGACTATATTGCATTTTGCCATGTTATCAGTATTGTTTCATATTCAATTTTAACATGTATTCAGTATTTCATGGGAGTATTCTCAGTTGTATCATGCCTATCTCATGTCCTTGTTCAGATATATTGTTTTATTAAGTTATGTTGTTGTTTAGTTTTACTATATCCTGCATGCTTAGTATCTTTCAAGTATTGACGCATACTCTACGTTACACCTTCTCACGATGTAGAATCAAGTCCTAAGTAGTCACCTTACACATAGATCGGTTCCTCATATTCAGTTCACCAACATCTCTGGTGAGTCCTCATTATTCGAGTACTAGTGACATATTTATCTTTTCTTGCTTTTAGCTTTAGTTTCATTTTTTCTAGATGTAATTTGGCCATGTCCCAATATTTTTATTAGGAAGAGGCTTTATTTAAGAGATAGTTAGTTTCAACATTAGTCATAGAGTTTGTTTTCTCACGTGTATGAAGACTCACACTTTTCTTGAATTTATACCGTATGTATGGGTATTACCCATCATTCTAGACTTTCATATGATTTAGCTTTCACATAGTTTTAATTTTTTCCATTTATCTTTAGTATGCTCATGATTATGCCAGCAGGGTTTGCTTTGGGTCACTCGTAACCCGAGGTTTCGTGTCCGCATCCAGGGGGTAGCCTCGGGGCCTGACATTTCCTCTCCTTTTAAATGTAAAAATATTTACTCTTGGAAATAGTTATAACCCATATATTCATTCTGTAAAATGAAACTCAACTCTCATCCTCATACTCAAGTCCTTAAGTCTTAAAACATGTTTTAAAATTTTCCAAAACACTTCTCAAAATGACTCGAAACACTTTTTCAAACACGATGCTTAACTACATATTCAAATTAAATTATGAATTCAAGACTTATGAAGTGAAATTATTTTTGAAAAAGTTGAGTACATGTTCTCTCCTCGACATAGAAAGGGAGGAAATTATTTGGGGACTAGTATTTGAAGAATGTCCGTGGTGCGGACCTGGGCGCTAATTTTTTCCTGGTCTATTATTCCTCCCCCAAACTTGATTCAACTCATACCCAAGGTCAAAACTTTCGAATTCTTATAAACCTGAATCATTTCAGTGAAACCTACACAAGAACTATCAATTTAGTAACCTCATTTGCAAACCCTCGACTCAAGAACTCAAAACAACACTCCACTAATAATTAAATTCAAGAACCCTTCAAGAAGATAGCAATTCAACTATAAGAATGAATTCATGGGTAAAAGATTACATGATTGGTGTAAGGGAGAAGAAACCAATCACTAGGGAAGCTTACATACCTTAATTTGGCTACACAATTCCTCGATTCCCAAGAAATCTTGAAGATTTTTTTGAAATTTTCCTTGTTTTCTCCTCTTGAACTCCTCTCAAAACCCTAAGCGTGATTTTGTATTATGAGAAGTGATCTAAGTTAGTTTAGACCCCTAAAATATTTCCAAAAACGTTTAAAGGTAATGGGGTAAGAAAACGACAAAAACACACCTAATTAATTTTGGTAAATTTCCGTATCTGGATAGTCTAACTTCAAATGGGCATATCTCCCTCATCAAAACTCGGATTTAGCAAACTCGATGTAATTAAGAAGATGATTCAAAGGCCTTTGATTTGATATCTTATGGGCTACCTAACTAATTTTGCATTGAAAGTTATGGTTGATTAAGTTGACCCAAAACATACAACTTATGTTTAACTTGAAAAATATTAAATTAGCTTATTTCAAGTTAGTTCTTTCTAAATTTAGCTCTTCATAAGACTGATGTGTTACAATACCTTCCCCGTGGGAACATTCATCCTTAAATGAGATCACTCTAAGTATACTAAGGGTGGCAACATCTAATACCCAAGTCAAACACCCAATATGCAATTTAACACAAAATAGTATATCAATTAAGAAAGTTTTTAAAAAAAATTATTACCTACGTTTGGAATTTCTCCTTAAAAAAAGAGATGCAGGTATATCTTCTTCATGTCCTCCTCAACATCCCAAGTAGCTTCCTCAACTAACTATTTCCTCCATAAGACGTTGACTGATGCAACCTCTTTGGTTCTCAACTTGTGATCTGGCAATAAAGTATCTCAATGGTAATTCTTCATAAGATTGGTTGTATTTAATAGCAATATTTTTAGTAGGTGTAATTAGTGAAGGATCTCCCATGCATTTCCTTAACATTGAAAAGTGGAATATCGGATGGTCGGCTGCTACTGACGGTAGCGCCAAATTGTAGGCTACATTGCCAATCCTATTTGATATCCAATAAGGAAAAGTATACTTATAACTAAGTTTCCCCTTCTTTCAAAACCTCATAACACCCTTCATTTGGTAAAACTTTCAAGTACACCCAAGCATCAACCTAAAACTCTAAGTCTCTTCTCCTAACATCAGTATATGATTTCGAATGAATTTGCTTTGTTCTCAACCTATATTGAATCATCTTCATTTTATCAATATCTTAGTGAACCAAGTTTTTACCTATTAACCCAGCTTCACAAACTTAAAAACATCAAATAGGAGATCTACATCTTCTCTTATAAAGAGCATCACAAGAATCCATCTGGATTCTAGAGTGCTAACTGTTGTTGTATGAAAACTTAGTGAAAGGTAAGTGATTAGCCCAATTACTTTGAAAATATATCACACAAGTACTCAACAAATCCTCTAAAGTATGAATTGTATGATCTACATGACCATCAGTCTCAGGATGGAAAGCAGTAAAATATCATCTTTGAACCCAAACCTTTCTGGAAAGACTTCGAGAATTATATTGTGAATTGTGCACCTCTATCTGAAATTATGGACACCGAAATTCCATGAAGTCTGACTATCTCTTGAATATATAATCTGGTATAATGTTATGCTTAATAACTTTTCTTTACCAAAAAGAAAAGGGTTGATTTAGTCATCCAATCTACAGTCACAAAAATTGAATCATGTTGCATACGAGACCTCGGAAATTTTTTTAATGAAATTCATATTGATCATCTCCCACTTCCATTTTGGAAGATCTATGTTTTGATCCATGCCATCGGGCCTCTAGACTTCTCTCAAGTAACAATATATCTTTGTGAAACCCGGATGGATAGAGTATATAGATCTATAAGATTCATCCATGATCCTTTATTGAATTTCATCCACATTTCCTACTCACGACCTACCTTGATACCTAAAGACATCATCTCCCCCTTGTTCAAAAGCCATCATTTTATGCTTATGAACATTTGCCTTCAATTTGATCAAAATAGGGTCTTGTTTTTGTTTCTTTTACACTTAGAACAGTAGTGATGATTCATCTACATTTATCACCAGTACTCATCCTTCATTGCAATCTATTAACTAGACTCTTAATCATGCAAGTTTGTGAACATCTTTTGCTAACCTTGCCTTTCTCAACATGGGAAGTACTGCCCATCCATAACCTACTCATGGCATAAAAAACAACATTAGCCTTACAAGGGTGATAGAGAATACTCATGTCATAATCCTTGAGTAACTCCAACCACCTCCTTTGTGTAAGATAAAGTTATTTCGAACCGAATGCATACAGGAGACTCTTGAAATCAATGAACATGATAGATATAGTGATGCCATATTTTAAAAGTAAACACAAGATCAGCCCACTCTAGATAATAAGTTGGCTGATTCCTCTCATGAATCTTAAGTACATTGGAGGCATAAGTTATAACCTTGACATTCTGCACTAATACACAACTCAATCCAACTCTAGACGCACAATAATACACAACAAAGCCTTGTGTACCCTACACTGGGCAGTAGTCAATCGTGTTTTCAATTCTTCAATTTTTTTCTCACAAGATTCAGACTATTGAAAATTTGTTATCTTCTGAGTCAAATTTGTCAAAGGGGACAAAATAGATGAAAACTCCTCGACAATCCTTCTATTATAACTATCTAACCCCAAGAAACTCCTAATATGAGTTGGAGATGTGGTTGTAGGCCAATTCTACACTGTATCAATTGTTTGAGTGTCAACTTGAATCCCATCACCTGAAACAATATTGTCTTAGAATGCTACATACTAAAGACCAAAATCAGACTTGGAAAATTTGGCATACATTTCTGGATCTCTGAGAGTTTGCAGAACTATTTTGAGATGAATAGAATGATCCTTATTATTATTCAAATAAATAAAATTCCATCAATAAACATGATAAGAAAAAATATCTAGATAAGTCTTAAACACTTTGTTCATAAGATTCATGAACTCTATAGGAGCATTAGTCAAATCCGAAGACATGACTTGAAACTCATAATCACCATAGCGGGTCCTGAATGATGTTTTTGAAATGTTACTTTCTCTTACTCTCAATTGATGATAGACCGATCTGAGGTCTATATTAGAGAATCAAGTGGCACCCTAAAGTTTATAGAAGGATCATCAAATCTCTTGAAGGGGATACTTATTTTTTATAGTAACCTTGTTCAATTTGAGGTAGTTAATACACATCCTAAAATAACAATTTTTCTTCCTCACAAATAAGTATGGAGTGCCCAAAGATGAGATACTTGGTTGAATGAGACCTTTATCAAGAAGGTATTTCAGTTGCTCATTTAACTCTTTTAACTCAACAAAAACCATTTTGTATGGTGAAACAGAAATAGGTCGAGTATTAGGAAAAATATCTATGTCGAAGTCTATTTCTCTCTAAAGAGAGATTTTAGGAAGATAATTTGGAGATACCTCTAAAACTCACTCACAAAATGAACAGACTGAATAAGTGGTGTCGCAACACTTGATTCATTAACTCGGACTAAGTGATAGACACACTCTTTGAAAGCTTACTTTTTGGCCTTAAGGTACAAAATAAAATGACCCTAAGCACTAATGAATTATTCCTCCGTTCAATAACTAGCTAATAAGAAACATGAACTAAACTACCCATGTTTTACAATCAACTAATGTACAACAAGCGTGAAGCCAATCCATACCTAAAATAACATCAAAGTCTACCATATCTGACTTGATTAAGTCACCCATAGTGTTCTTGTAGTTGATAGAAATGGTAAAATCACAACAAAATGTACCAACTAGAATAGACTCACTAATAGGTGTGGAGACGTTGAAGAGCTCAAGAAGTTCCTCAGGAAGAATATCAAAATTCATAGCAATGTATCGAGTCACAAATGATAGACTAACACCTTAATCAAGAAATTAATAAAAGTAAAAAAAAATTACTTTGCTCATACGAGTTACAATATTAAGTGAATTCCGTTGTTCTTGGTGACTAGTAATTGCATACAAACATTTTGTTCCTCCGCTTGCACCTGAAGTAGCTCCTTTAGGTTCAACTCTATATGGTGGATCCGCAAAATAAATTGGGCTTTATTTGCCCTATTACCACTACATCTCCTTTTCTTCAGGAAATATCTCATGAAGTGACTCTAACTTCAAGCAATAAGTGGAATGTTTATGACACGCTCTTCGGTGGTTCCTACCAAAGTTACACATGCAAAGTCTAGCTAATTACCTCCTTGTGTCACATACCTTGAGATTGTGTAGTTTGAACTCTAAAGTTTGGATAATTCTTATTGTTAAACTCAGCTCAATTCCTTGTACAAGTGCAATAGAAGATGATAAAGCGGGTCCTGTTGGTTTTTCTTGGAAAGATGACCGATTCAAATTGTTCTTTTATTGTTCGAACTCATTTCCTATTGTCTTTGCCTTTTGTTTTCAGAACTCTTCTCTATATCTCATCTTATCTTCCTCAAAATGTTGCACATGGATCATCAACCTTTCAACCTCTATGTAACGACTGGGTTTTATTGTTATAAAAATGTTAATGGGTTGAATAAGGTTCGAACAACTTTTTCATAGTACTAGTATTTTCTCAACCTTATCCAGATTCTTAGGAAATTAGAGTCATCAAGTTGTAGGAAATCTTGCAGTAATCGGGTTGATTAAGTAGTAATTTTATTATATAATTTGTTAGACAACTCGTTAAGAGATCGATCTGACTTTACAAAATTGAATTTGGAAAAATAGACCTTTGGGAATCGACCGTAGCGTTCAGGGTACTTTCTGAGCGTAGTGGATTAAGAGTATGTTGTGAAAGGTGAAAATTGAAAATCCCAAAAAAACTCACTAACTCACTTCGTCTGTTGCAGTGATATTCTTGCCGCTGCAGCAATGCCACTGCAGCGGGAGGGGTACCACTACAGAGGATGAGGCAGAATTCAATGATAGGATTTTTGGGATTTGTTAAGATGGAGCTCATTAATTCAAAAAGTGTTGTTGGGCAGCACTGGTGTCGCTGTAGTGATGACGCTTAAGTGGGATGGGTGCCACTATAGGGGTTTACGGGTTTTAAAATTGTAAATTAAACCCTTAGACGACCTTATTTTCTATTTTTTGAATTTTAAGGTTAAGAGATGACCCCTAGGATATTCAAACTCGTTTCACCATTCTTTAAGATAGAGTACGCTTTTTACTCCATGAATTCGTTTTACGATCCGTATGACATTTTAGAATGGGTCAATATTTATGGGGAATAATTTCTTGTAGAATCCTTTGGTGGAATCAACCTAAAGTGACTAGTTGGGGTTATGGGTTTGAACTAGGATTCATAGTTTGTTCGTATCCAAGAATTTAGTGTTTCTTTTTTAATTCTCGTATAGAAATTGTTATTTCTAGACCACGAACAAGCGGAATGAATTTGGAAAAGGAAAGATCAAGTTTTCAGGGGTTTGAAGCTTATTTTAAGTTAGGTGATGGTTGTGATTATGTGATTGTTTGATATACACTTGCTTTTCATCATTGTGATACTTGTATACATATGCATGTTGCAATATTGATCATAGATGTTGAAATGACATATATGAATATGGATACATGAAATCATGACTTGAATGTTGATCTTTATGTCTTATTGTGATGTGTCATTGGGATCGGCTGCAACATTCTGTTACACAAACTTGGATCAGATTGCCACGTTCCAGCATGCTAACTGGGATTGGTTGCCATGTGCTGGCATGAAAATTTGATTGGTTTTCCACGTTTCATCATGCTAATACTTTGACTTATGTTCCATGAGAGGTCCAACTTTATGATGTAGCATGTGAATTGTGATGTTTATTCTTCATAGTATTTAGTATTTCGATATTTATGCATGTGTTATAATGCTGTCATTGCTTCTATATGTTAAACTAGTGGGATAACTATGTGATCCTACCAGTACACATTGGTTGTGTACCGAGTCATCACTTTCTCTTATTTTTGTTGAGTATATCAAATCTTCACCTGATTGTTAACAAACCTCGCTTAGGAGTCAGTGATCGCTTCGGGTTCAAAAGAGAGCCACATCAATTGTGCTGCCATGGAATTCTCTTTATTCTATGTCCACATTTTTTCAGACCTAGGCCTTTTTTAGTTAGTTATATAGTTCACTATAAATTCTTGTTAGATTTGCTTCTGGCTTCTAGTGTTGGTGCATTTACTTTCAGATTCTAGGTTTATCTTGCGCATCGTTAGTTAGTTAGTTATTAGATCTTTAACTAGTATGGAATTTACTTACTTATTTAACTTGCTTCTGTAACTTAAATGTCTTAGTTTTTAGATTTATTTCTTTGGTTGTTTGCTAGTACTGGTTCTCCTACCGAGTTGTAGTTTGGGTGCCAATTACGACGGTCTGGGACATTGTAACGTCCCGTAGCCAAAATAGATCAAAAATTAGTTTTTCAGAAAAATCTGCAGGTGCTACCAACGGTGGCATCGACGGACCGTATCCTGAACCGCGTTCCATCCTGCACAACCATCGATGGGATCAGAAACTCCCAAAAAAAAATTCAACCCAAAAAAATTGGTTAAGTCTTGGATGACAGATGGACTTACGGTCTGTAGGTCAGACGACGGTCCGTAGTCCGTGATTGTCAATCAAGACTCCCTTCACCCACTCTCTGACAAGAGTTATGGATGACCAGTGATATACCGTGGTTTCACGGTATTATTAATACTTTTTCCTTAAGTTTAGTGTGTCCAAAAGCCTTTTTGTGATAATTTTTATATAAGTTTCTCTTTGTTTTGCAGGAAATCTGTCCAAAGATGAATGCGGAGATTTTGAGCAAAGAAATGCAGAAGAGATCACCTACGGAGCTTATGACGGTCCGTCGTGCCTGTGACGGTCCGTAGGTGGCAGCGTAGTGCAGCTGCTGAAGGAAGATGGCGAAGTCTGACCAAGTGTGGGGTTACGCAGCTTGTGACGGGCCGTCGTGTCTATGACGGACCGTCCTGCAGGTTCGTCATGAAGTTCAGAGAAGTAATCCCAGTACCCATATTCCAAGAGTTTAAAGTGTTTCGGAACAAAGACCCTCGACGGACCGTTGTGCCTATGACGGTCCGTCATACTTGCCGTCGAGGGTAATGAAGAGAGCAGCAGAAGAAATTGCACCAAGTATGGGACGACGGAATCCATAACGGCCCGTCGTGACCATGACGATCCGTCGCGTGGTCCGTCGACCCAGCCGCGTTTTGATAGATTTCAAGCAAATAGAGTCCTTGTATAATTAGGTTTTTATTTTCTATAAATAGTTCGAAAAACCTTGTTTTAGATGTTGGAGTCGGGACCATTATTAGACTCCAGACCATTGTTAGACTCTGTATTATTAGGTTATCTTGAGACTTTTATCATTGATTGTTGGTGGTTTTTGTTGATTAATCAAGCGAACTTTCGGATTTTACTCTTTCTCATTGAGGTAAGTAGATGAATTCTTATATCATATATTTGAATATTGTAGTTATGACTATGGGTAACTAAACTCCATAACAAGGGTTGTGGGAACCATAGGCAAATAATGAGGTAAAACCTAACTAAAATAAAAATTCTAGAATAGTGACTTGCATGTATTAATAATTCTTTCGCTTAGAAGTCTTTTTAACAGATGGCCAATGTTAGAATTCGCCTTAATGCTACTTGCTGGACCAAGGAGGTAGATAATAGGAAAAGAATTATTAACATAGATTTAGTTTATACTATCTAATAGGCTAGTATTGATTGGTATGAGGTAATAACTGAGTCAAATATCGAATGCGATGCTTAATATGAGGTAAATATAAGGGTTAGTATAGCAACGCACGTAGCCGGACCAAGGTGCTGAGTGAAATTTTCTAGATGCCGGATCAAAGATTTAGAAATACATAACTTATCACTTTGCATGCAAGATAATAGGAAAGAATTGCTATAGTTAGACTTATCAAGTTATGAACCTGTGGGGAACACGTAAACCCTAGTTACTTTCATTAATTGATTAAATTCCAACATTCGAAGCTGTTAGTTGTCTCTTTCAATTCCGTTAGTTATTTTTATTCATTTAGAAATAGAAACCCCCCTTTTATTGTTTTTATTTCCAAGGAAGTCATTGACCAAACAATAGTAATAACAGGTTGAAGTTAAGTCTAGACTATTTTCCTCGTGGGAACGATCCCAACCTCACTAGTTGGGTTATTTACTTGACACGACCGCTTTACTTCTTATATGAGAAGTAAGTTTGAGCGTATCAAATTTTGGCGCCGTTGCCGGGGAAAGTAGCTTTTAGATTAACTTGAACTTATTACTATAGTTTAGTTGATATTTTCTTGATTTTACTTTGTTTTATTGTTTTTGATTTATGCAGAACCACCCTCCTTGTATGCCAAATACACGGAGAGGAAGAGGCATACCATCTTGATAAAGTCTTAGTAATCAAGTATCCTCAATCGTGCCGCGACGTTAAATCAGGCGCTTGTTGGGAGGAAACCCAATACTTGTAGTTTTTTTCTTTCTTTTTCTTTTTATTAATGGTAGCATCCGTCGTGCCAGGTACGTCTTTCTGTTATTTTCAAACTAGGGCACACGCGACGGACCGTCATCTTGTCGACGGTCCGTCCTGCACAACCGTTCTGGTTGTCAGAGACCCTATTTCTAAGGGTCTCTCATATTTTTCTAAGTGTCCTTCAACGGACACATGCCACGGACCGTCGTACCTACGACGGTCCGTCCTGCACAACCGTTCTGATTGTCAGAGACCCCTTTCCTAAGGGTCTCTCTCTATTTTTCTATGTATCCTCAAACGGACAACTACCACGGATCGTCATACCTCCGACGAACCGTCCTGCATGACCGTCATGATGGTCAGAGACCCCTCTCCTAGGGGTCTCCACATTTCTCTCAAGTGTCCTCTGACAGACACCTATGACGGACCGTCTTACCTGTGACGGTCCGTCCTGCATGACCGTTTCAATGGTCAGAGACCCCTCTCCTAGGGATCTCCACATTTTTTTTCAAGTGTCCTCTGACGGACACCCACAATGGACCGTCGTACATATGACGGTCCGTCCTGCACATACCGTCATACTAGTAAAAGACTCTCCTTCAGGGTTCTCCATATATACATAGTCCAAGCAAGACACGACGGACCCCATGACGGTCCCTCATAATCACAACGGTCCGTGCTGATCGTCGGCGCTTTGCGCCGCAGGTTTGCTTCACCTACCACTCTAGTATTTCATTTTTTTTTATGCATTGGGGACAATTGCATGTCTTTTTGTTGGGGGTGGGGTGAATGGAAAGTGAGTGCTAGGGTGAAGTCTGAGTAGCCCAATTATATCCTCTTTTGGGGTTTTCTTTCCTGTGTTCGTTTTCCCCAAAAGAATTATTACTTTTTCTGTTGAACCGACATGTCTATATCTTTTGTACATAGTTTAATTGTGGAGCATGATGGCTAAAATGATATCCTGATAAAATGGAAAATGATGCATGACTAGGCATAGAAATTGATAAATGTGTGGCTCTAAGCATGACATAGAGGTACACTACTGCATGACCCTAAGTCTAAAATTCGAACTAGGTGTCTGATAATCTGGTACAGTGATGAGATGTCAAGTGAGTGTGAGGAAGATTTGAATAGTCCACTATTTGTACTGAGCTAGAACTTGCCTGGTTAGTCCTGCTAAAAGTAAGATTTAATAGACAATTAGGAAAGGATCATAGGCCATTATTCAATATAGCCCATTTTTTGCCTAATTTAAAGAAAACCAAATGAAATTTATCCTTCTTTGATCCAAATAATTTGAGCTTAAATTAGACCTTTCTTTCTCACCCTAACTGATCTTTTCTTGGAATAATGTGTTGGCCCTGGTCCCTCCTTGGACATGTGCACCTTAGCTTATGCCAAAAGCATAAGTTGAGGGTGGCTAATGCAGTAAATAACCTTTTTATGGCCCTTACCCAACTTTGGGTATTGTGTACTTTAACTCATGGCAAAGCCATGAGTTTAGGGTGGCTATTATGATGAATGCTCTGGAAAGTGGGGTTGAAAGAACAAAGAGAGAGAAAGAACAAAAGTAAAGTGACTCAAAAATTAGTTGAAAGAAAAGTAAAGAAAAAAGAAAAAAATATACAAGAAATACAAGCAAGAAAAGAAGAGAGTCACTTACACAAATGAAGAAAGAAGAGAAAATAGCAAGGTGAAAGAATATGAGAAACTGGGCGAGATAAAATGATAGAAAATGGTATGTTTAGCCGATATGTCAAGGAGGGCAAAAAGTCACTAAAGTATACCTAAATATACCCTACCTGACCCTGAGCCTATGTTACAAGCTAAGAAAGTCCTATCGTGATCCTAAGGGTTGTATAGCGAACTTAAGGCAGTGAAAATAAGGGCAAGCTTATGGCAATAGGTATGAATGAGTGCGACTTTGTTCTGAGAGCGAGTGTTGAAAAGTAATCCTTATACTCAAATTGAAATCATTGTGTGAAAAATGAGGATTTTGTTTCAAAGTGAGGACACTAGTTGCAATACCGGAAATATTAGCATCTTGGTGAGAAATTGAAGATGATAGGTGTAAGTACATGGTCAGTCTGTGTCATGTTCTAATCCCACATAATTCAAGCCTAATAGTGATAGCATGCATAGATTTGATGAGATTAATCGGGATTGATAGCCAAATGATTGCAAAGGATAAATGGATACTATTGTACAAAGATTTCGTATAGAGTCATAGTGCGTCGCTTGAGGACAAACAACGAATTTAAGTTGAGGGTGTTGATATACCGTGGTTTCACGGTATTATTAATACTTTTTCCTTAAGTTTAGTGTGTCCAAAAGCCTTTTTATGATAATTTTTATATAAGTTTCTCTTTGTTTTGCAGGAAATCTGTCCAAAGATGAATGCGGAGATTTTGAGCGAAGAAATGCAGAAGAGATCACCTACGGTGCTTATGACGGTCCGTCGTGCCTGTGACGGTCCGTAGGTGGCAGCGTAGTGCAGCTGCTGAAGGAAGATGGCGAAGTCTGACAAAGTGTGGGGTTACGCAGCTTGTGACGGTCTGTCGTGTCTATGACGGTCCGTCCTGCAGGTTCATCATGAAGTTCAGAGAAGTAATCCCAGTACCCATATTCTAAGAGTTTAAAGTGTTTTGGAATGAAGACCCTCGACGGACCGTTGTGCCTATGACGGTCCGTCATACTTGCCGTCGAGGGTAATGAAGAGAGCAGCAGAAGAAATTGCACCAAGTATGGGACGACGGAATCCATAACGGCCCGTCGTGACCACAACGATCCGTCGCGTGGTCCGTCGACCCAGCCGCGTTTTGACAGATTTCAAGCAAATAGAGTCCTTGTATATTTAGGTTTTTATTTTCTATAAATAGTTCGAAAAACCTCGTTTTAGATGTCAGAGTCGGGACCATTTTTAGACTCTGTATTATTAGGTTATCTTGAGACTTTTATCATTGATTGTTGGTGATTTTTGTTGATTAATCAAGCGAACTTTCGGATTTTACTCTTTCTCATTGAGGTAAGTACATGAATTCTTATATCATATATTTGAATATTGTAATTATGATTATGGGTAACTAAACTCCATAACTAGGATTGTGGGAACCATAGGCAAATAATGAGGTAAAACCTAACTAAAATAACAATTCTAGAATACTGTCTTGCATGTATTAATAATTCTTTCGCTTAGAAGTCTTTTTAACAGATGGCCAACGTTAGAACTCGCCTTAATGCTACTTGCCGGACCAAGTAGGTAGATTATAGGAAAAGAATTATTAATATAGATTTAGTGTATACTATCTAATAGGCTAGTATTGATTGGTACGAGGTAATAACTGAGTCAAATATCGAATGCGATGCTTAATATGAGATAAACATAAGGGTTAGTATAGCAACACACGTAGCCGGACCAAGGTGCGGAGTGAAATTTTCTAGATGCCGGACCAAGGATTTAGAAATACATAACTTATCACTTTGCATGAAAGATAATAGGAAAGAATTGCTATAGTTAGACTTATCAAGTTATGAACTTTTGGGGAACACGTAAACCCTAGTTACTTTCATTAATTGATTAAATTCCAACACTCGAAGCTATTATTTGTCTCTTTCCATTCCGCTAGTTATTTTTATTCATTTAGAAATAGAAACCCCCCTTTTATTGTTTTTACTTTCCAAGGAAGTCATTGACCAAACAATAGTAATAACAGGTTGAAGTAAAGTCTAGACTTTTTTCCTCGTGGGAACGATCCCAACCTCACTAGTTGGGTTATTTACTTGACACGACCGCTTTACTTCTTATTTGAGAAGTAAGTTTGAGCGTATCAACCAGCACGATCCGTAGGTGGAAAATTTACAGACAGTTAAGGGGAAATGCAGTTGGTTCAACTTCAAATGGTAATAAATCTTAGTAAAAAATGAATTAGGTGTGCTATTACTTACCCACATATGGATAATTGAATTATCTTTCCATAGCCACCGATCTTTCTAAAATCAGATCTCCGAGTGAAAAGTGATGCCCATTTTAGTAAAGGTATGTTGAAAAGGCCCTAACGACAGACCCAACGACGGGGTGTCGGGCAGACGATGGATTGTCAGTCCTGGCCATCGTTTGGTCTGACAGCAACCTTTCCACTGGTCTTTTGGACCTTTCCCACTCCGTTTAAACCGTAAGTTACGTCGTTTTGACACTATATCATTATATTTTAGTAGTTTAAGCCTAGAAAGATAATTAAAACATATCTAAGTCAAATCATTAAATCAAAAGATAGAAAACTAGAACCAAGAAAGGAGAAAAAGCTCAAGAACCCTAGTTCAAGAACGAAACAAGTGTCCAACAGTTCCATCCACAAAACTTAAGTATTTTTCCGTGGATTTAATCACCAGGTATGTGGGATTTCACTACTGGGTTCCTTTCACCCATTGGGTCTCTAGTTTTCAGTCAGATTCTTGATTCTCTTGTCATGATTAAACATAGGGTTTCTAGAACTTCAAGAGAATTTCATGAATTTATTAGTTTTGATGTTCCAAATAAGATTATCATGTTATTATTCAGTTTATTGCATGAATTTCAAACCCTAGCTTTGTATTTCTTTAGTTCTCGAATTACACATGCTAGGTCAGATATTTCAGACACTTCAGATATACATGCCTCAGTTATAAATGCATAATTACCAAATTAATTGTTGTATTCTTAGTTTGCATGTTATGTTTCGAGCTATCCAGTATATACAGAAACTCAGACATAATCACTAAATTTACTGAATTTATGGGAGTAGCATAATACGGGTTGGACTAGGGTTTGGCGTACACAATAGTCCCAAAACTACTAGCCAAGTAGGTTGTAAGTCCCCTCTGTGGACAATCGGTTTAGTGATCACGCCAGCATGCCTTTATACCTATGGCAAGGTATATTGGGTCCTCTCGATGGGCGTATACATCAGACTCCACATTTAGCTCATGTTGTTTTATTATCGGTTATTAGTAGCTCCCAAAGATCATTCAGACTCTCTGCATTGACCATTTATCAGTATATTCAGTATTAAGTTTCAGGATGTTATAAGTTGGTCATTGCATGTAGTTAGCTCAGAATTCAATTTATCATGTTAGATTATTATAATTGAGGTTATGCTTGTTCAATTATGTTTTATTTCAGCTTTACTCTATCTTACATGCTCAGTACCTTTCAAGTACGGAAGCATACATGTGCTACATCATCTCGTGATGTAGGTTTAGGTTCTAAAAATCCAGATCATGCATAGATCGATTCTCAATCTCAAGTTCAGCAAATTCAGTGGTGAGTCCTCATTCTCCAAGGACAATAGTCATGAGTTTCATTTCATTGTTTAGTCATTTAGTTATGTTTTTGCTAGATTTTTCCCATCTTTTCAAATTTAAGTATGATTTAGCTTCCGCATCACTTTATTATCTGTAGTATGCTCATAATCATGCCAGCAGGGTTAGATTGGGATCATTTCTGGTCCTAGGTTTCGTGTTCGCGTCTTGGGGGTGGCTCGGGGCGTGGTATTCATGATACTCAATGTCCCCTATCATCATTGCATCTTTACCTTTTTGCTTGACAAACGAGAACCCACACATAAACAAGCTCATCTTGCTCCTCATATCACAAATCATCTCCTGAGCATAATGGGACAGTTGAGCGACCTTGACACTATACTCATGCACACTTATGGATTCCTACTTCAAGTTAAGGACACTATACTCATGCACACTTATGGATTCCTACTTCAAGTTAAGGAATTGTCTTACCTTTGCCTCCCTCAGCTCACGAGAAAAAAAAACCCAAGAAGACCACTTCAAACACAACCCAACTCACAATTGGTGCACACTCAACTCCACTCTTCTTCCATTGTTCATATCAGAATCTATAAACACCCTTCAGTTGGTATGTAGCTAGTTCCACACCTTCAGCATCTTAAAAATGTTGACCTCAAGCTCTTTCTGCAACTCTTCCACATATTTTTCCATATTCTTAATGACCCTTCAACTAATGAAATCTGGAGGGTTCTTGTGTAAGAACTTATGGATCCTAAATGTATTAGCCATATACTTTCGATTCCCTTTTTTTTGTCCATCTTTGTTGGTCAATACTTGAGTCAACATCCGATAGCATCCAGAACTAAGAAGTAGTGACCTCTCCATGGGGTTGCACTTCTTGTTTGTTGGAGACCCCGTGATCCTAAGGATAACCATTCTTCCTAAATGGATTACCTCAAATAGTTTTTCTTGGGGGCATGATCTTAAAAGATATGCACATGTACGGATAAGAAAGAAACTTTTATAGAGTTGAAATCTATCACTTGAAATAAGTATGGAAGAAGTTAGATAGTTCGTAAATGTCGCAACCTCGTCATTATAGATGTGGCGCGTTTCAAATTGATAACTAAGACACTATAGACATGATTTCATATACACGTAGGACTCTTGAACCTTGTGCTCTGATACCAAGTTTGTCATGCCCCGAGCCTACACCCTGGACACGACTGACACTCGAGAACCATTGTTGGTTCCCAAGGGAACCCTTGGCCTTACTCAATACTCAACAGAAGACATACTCATAAATATAAGAACCTAAAAGTAACTCAACTCATAACAAAACAACTTCTTGTACTAGAGACCACACGCCACAAATTTGGATTCCATGGTTTAAAGAGTTGTGCAAGTTTTTTCTTACATTTACATGAAATAGCACAACAAATAATTAAGAAATCATAACCACATATTTATTTTCTATAATACCGGTTAACAGTCTAATCAGCTTAGATAAAACCTCTTATGAATAAATTAGATCCATATAACATAGTGATTGATATGCACTTTCCTTTAGATTTAATAATATTCTCTTTGTTACTTTTAGATGATATCTCTCATGCTTGGATTGATGCTTGCCGGCCAGACTTACGCCATAGAAAATGTCTGGGTGAGTAGATATCCAGCCCCAAGCCTACACCCTAGACGTGGTTGGCAACTAATGACCATTGCTGGTCTTAAGCGAACCCTTTGCTTGGCTTACTTAACTAAGCGGAAGACTCAACTCAAATACACAGTCTCATGATGTAACTTAACGAAATAATAAGTTGGACAAACTGGAACTTAAGTATCATAACAAGGAAATCCTAAATACAGAAATAAGAGACTCTAAAATGATTATCTGACTATCTACGAAGCCTCCACAATACTATGATGAATTTAAGGGCAGACCCCAGAACATCCTATATATTAAATACTAGAAATTGAATAAAAGTATCCTTTAGAATGCAAGGAGTCTCACCATTGACTACGAATACTCATCTAGATCAACGAGGCATTGGATTATACTGATCTTAATTACCTTTTTCTGCATTAGAAGATGATGCAGGTAAACTAACATCAGTACATTGAATGTACGAGTATGTGAGTTCGAATGCTAAACGACAACTTAAATGTTGAAAAGAATAAGATCAACTTACCTTGACTCTCCCCTACTCATGAATACTCTACTCAATGTGTATATATAAGGCAATTAAAACACATGCGATATATATAAATCTTTGAAAAACAGTAAAAAAATGTAGTTCGTTAAAGAAAATGCAATAACAAACTCAACTTTACATATATATGAAAGTAATATAGTTTTATGGGAGATTCTCTAACCGACAATCATCAATATGAGGCTAATTGATAGTATAACATATGACCTCACATTTCAAAAGGACTTTGCTATACCTTGCTGTCAGTATAGAACCTTAACTACTAAGTGGATCCACCAGTCTATGCTAAAAAGCACTAAGGAATCATCAAAAGAGTCTGATCCTTCATCTTTCCATGTTGGCTACAAGGTTTATGGGGTCATGAGTTAATATGAACTTGCGTCCCCATATCAGTGCTTGATACGCTCAAATTACACCTTCCTAAATAAGTATAAGCGGTTGTAATCAAGGAGAGAAACCAACTAGTAGGTTCGGGTTGATCCCACGAGAAAAATGATTTAGACTTAACTGCAATGTATGATTATGTCTATTTTTCCAAGGTTTTTCCGAAGACAAGTTATTAAAGAGGGGGGGGGGGGTTTGTGAAAAACGTTTCTTTTACACCTTTAAGTTAACAAGTAAGCAAAGGTAAAATTATAGTTTTTATCAAGTTATGAGACTAAATAGGGTATATGTGTTCCCCGTAGGTTCAAAACATCGTATTCCTAGAAATAGCAATTCTTTCCTAGTGTTTTGCATGTAAAGTGGTAAGTTATGTATCTCTAAATGGTCCGACATCTAGAAAATTTCAGACCGCACATTTGTCCGGCTACGTGTGTATAAGATACTAACCATTACCGTTAGCTCATATTAGACATTATAATTGATGTATGACTTAGTTGTTATTTCGCACCAATCGACACTATCCTATTAGATTGTATCCCACTAAATCTATGTTGATAATTCTTTTCTTATTACTACCTCCTTGGTCCGGCAAGCAGCAACAAAGCCAGTACTAAGCGTGCACTCGTTAAAAAGACTTCTAAACGAAAGAATTATCAATACATGCAAGAACCTATNTACTTAACTTCAATGTATGATTATGTCTATTTAGCAAAGGTTTTTCCAAAGACAAGTTATTAAAGAGGGGGGGGGTTGTGAAAAACGTTTCTTTAACACCTTTAAGTTAACAAGTAAGCAAAAGTAAAATTATAGTTTTTTTCAAGTTATGAGACTAAATGTGGTATATGTGTTCCCCATAGGTTCAAAACATCATATTCTTAGAAATAGCTATTCTTTCCTAGTGTTTTGCATGTAAAGTGGTAAGTTATGTATCTCTAAATGGTCCGACATCTAGAAAATTTCAGACCGCACCTTGGTCCGGCTACGTGTATATAAGATACTAACCATTACCGTTAGCTCATATTAGACATTATAATTGATATATGACTTAGTTGTTATTTCGCACCAATCGACACTATCCTATTAGATTGTATCCCACTAAATCTATGTTGATACTTCTTTTCTTATTACTACCTCCTTGGTCCGACAAGCAGCAACAAGGCCAGTTCTAAGCGTGTACTCGTTAAAAAGAATTCTAAACGAAAGAATTATCAATACATGCAAGAACCTATTTGAGAAATGCTTATTCGCTAGGTCAACTTTGTTACTTACTCATTGTTCCCACAACCCTAGTTGTGGATTTAGTTACCCATGCAAGCTACATCACAATTCATAGCATTTAAAGAAGAAATCACTAATTTACTTCAACAATATGCGTAAACCCACAAAATCAACTTGAAATTCCAAGATAAAGCTTCAATCCAAATACGGAAATTGATTGATTGCTAAAGTTTGCAAAAACCAATCTCCAAGCAAAAGTAGAATAATACTAATAATGTCCCGCCTCAAAAACGTGATTTTAATCCCCAATTTATAGAAAACATTGTCCTAATCTAAAAGAAATTGAAATAAGGAAAGTTTGTCCAAAAATGCGACACTGATCGACGACCCAATCGACCCCGTCGATTGCCTTTGTCAGTCCAGACATAGAATCTTGATAAATCAGTTATTGGGATCTTCTCAGAATTGATCGACGGTTAACCAGTACGGCCCGTCAATCATTTGAGTTTATTTTTCTACACTTGGTCACAATTCCTTGATCATCTCCCTCATCCTAAACTGCACATCGACAGTTACCTCCTATGGACCGTCGATTGAAAGACGGGCTGTCGATGGCTTTCGTGGGTCATCTTTCTGCACTCTTTTCCATCTGCCTTCTACATTTTTAGTATGGACATCTTTCTTGCAAAACAAACATAAAAACATGTTAAAACTACTACAAAAAGGCTCTAGACACACACAAATCTTAAGCTAAATTCATTGAAGACACCGTTAAACCACGAAACATTAACACCCTCAATAAAAATTTGTTGTTTGTCTTCAAGCGACACATTATTACTCAAAACAACACTTATACAAAAGTATACTCTTTTAAGCCTTTGCAATAAACCGGTTATGAATCCCGACTCTTTCTTTGCTATAGTGCATGCTTACTCTCTTAGGTTCGACAAGCTAACTCATGTGGACCACATTATGACACAAACTCACCATGCACTGACACTTCTATTGTTTTGCCTCTAACCAAGATAACAACATTCGAACACCACAACTAGTGTCCTCACTTTAAATAAATCCTTATTTTTTGCACAGTGATTTTAAGTTTGGGTAAAAGGATCTTTGTTCAAAACTCACGCTCATAAACAAGTTCAAATATATCTATTACTGTCGTCATAGGCTTTCCCTTATTTTCTCTGCTTAGGTTCACCACACTAGACTCTAGGATCACGGTAGGAATTCTTGGCTTGTAACGTTGGCTTAGAGTCAGGTGTGGTAGATTTGGGTATATATTTAGTGACTTTTTGTCATCCTTGATATTTCCGCTAAGCTTCCTACCTCTTTTCATTGACATTTATGCCCTACTTTCTTTGTTTTTCATGTTTTCCTTGCTCCCCTTTTTTGGATATGACTTTTATTTATTTGTCAACTTTTTCTCTTCAAACTCTTTTCTTTATTTTCTTTTGCTTTTCTCTTTCTTTTCATTCAATTGTTAATTTCACCGAGTAACATCTTTCACTCACTTTCTCTTTTCTTTTCAACATTCAACTCTTTTCATACCCATTTTTGGGTTCTCACTCATAATAGCCACCCTCAACTCATGGATTTTCCGTGAGTTGGGTACACAATTCCCGAGGTTGGGTCGAGGTAAAGACGAGGTCATTTTCTGCATTAGCCACCTTCAACATAGGCTTTTGGCCTAAGCCGAGGTGCAGATGACCAAGGAGGGACCAGGGCCAAAACATTAAACCTGGGAAGGTGAGTTGGTAATAAAAAAAATAGGTCTATTATATGCTCAATAGATTTTGATCAAAATGGATAAAACTTTCTTTTGGTTATCTTTATTTTAAGCTAGATGTTTGCTTATTGGAACAAGGGCCTATGATCCTCTCATAGTCTTTTAACACATATCCCCTTTGTAGGACTAACATGGAATGTTCTAGCTAGGTACCAACTGTTGAACACTAACAAGTCCTCACACTCTCTTGACACCTCATTACACTATCTGACTGTCAGATTTCCCAATTTAGGTGTTAGTTGAGGGTCATACAGTGGGTGCCTATCTATGTCATGCTTAGAGCCAACACATTTTACTCATTTTCACCTAGTCATACAAGCACTTTCAAGGACGGGATATAATTTAATTTCAGCCGTCATGCTTCATATTTCATGCTTTTATACTTTGTACAAGTAAAAAATTAACCAGTCTTTTGGGGAAATGGAACAAAGGCAAGAAAACCCCAAGAGATGATTGTGAGTTGGGCTACTCAGAATTCACCCTAACACTCACTTTCCATTTACACACACCAACAAAAAGAGCATGCCATTTTCCCTAATGCATAAAAAAACATAAGTATAGGGTGGTAGGTGAAGCAAACATGATGCGCATAGGTGAGTCACCCTCAGTGGTGCATACATCAATATCCTCACCATCAATGGTGCTCCTCTCACCGTTCAGTGTCATGGAACTAGACGCCCCAACAACCATCTCTCATGCCCTAATATGGAGGGCCTTCTCATCTACCAAAGAAGCCCTCCTAGCAGCCTCAAGGTCCGTCCTTTATTTATTCCTCGCACAGGCATCACTTTTACCTCAGTGGTGAGGCTAGAACGGAGCCTCTTGGCATGACCACGTGGCTCAGCCTGCGTCTCAACAGAAGGCTTGAATAAATCTTCAACCACTGTGTCCTTTTCTAGCTCGATAGGCACACTCTCTTACTCAGTCCCCCTTATCTCTAAAATGGCGTCCATATCCGCTCGTTAATTAACCATCGCATCCTCAAGAGTAGTGAGTTGTATGGTAAATGTTGGTCATGCTAGCACCCTCAACTCAAAGACGTCAAGGTGCTGGTGAACCCTCAAATTTTTTTGCTTAGTCTGCTGGCGTCCTCAACATCATAAAAGGATTTCTGCATCCAAGGTTGTATGTGGCGAAGAACGGTGGCCATCTAGGCTCTAATCTCTTGACCGTTCTAGGGGGACCAGTACTGCAGAGTGGGGCATGGACCGGGATGAGCTGGGGTCTCGACTTGTGGCATGGGAGGAATCAACCGGGGTGGTGTCATCAGGCTCTGAAGTAGTAGGGTTATCCCCTTGGGCTAACTCTACAGTGTCCGCAAGTTCTCACTCAACGGATGCATCTTAACTTTGTGCCCTCTTTAAGGTTCCTCTACATTGGCCTTATCCTTGTTAAGACCTATATCAACAGTCCCCACCGTAATACATAGTGTATCACAGTGCCTGATTGGCACTGCGGCATCCCTGCATAAGTGGAAGATGAGACAAGCAAAGGGTGAGTAGTAGAATTCTTGAAATCCCTCTCGTAGATCACCGTGATCAGCACCTTAGAAAAATCTATCTCCAACCCCGCCACTAGAGGTGCTACAAATATCGCCCTATACCATGTAACAACATTATCAACATTTGTCGGTGATAGGCGGTGTTAGACCAACAACTAGAAGAACTTGGCTGCAAAGGTTAGGTTGGCCTTTTTAATCAACCCTCGGGGATATAACACCCAATCGGCCCTCTCACCATCAGTCGCCAAATGTTGGGCCAGCCATTTCTTCATTGTCTCTCTCTGCTCAGTAGTCCTCGGAAACACGCCACTTTTGATAGTCTCCCACATGTAGTCGAATTCTTTAGTCACGAGGGTCCATTGTGTTTCAGTGGTGAGGACATATAGGAACTGATGAAGGGTGTCCTCCGAGATGTAAACCTGGCAGCCTTTGACTAGTATAGAGGTGAGTGGGCATTGTTTGGCAGGTTTCGCCTGTCTGTCAATAGATCCTCTGAGAGTAGCCACATAGGAAGCATAGCCTTGTATATCTCCTCAATGTAGGTACCAAGACTTCGCACCATCAGTATATCTTGTACGGCTAAACAATCTTTGCACCTCTGTGACCATTTGCAAACTTCCCATAAGAACTTGACGCTCTACTGCCACCAACCGGGACATCACCCCCTTCTCATTCAACATTTTTGTGTTCCTATACGTGGTGGTTCCCATCAATGCACCACCGGATGGATTCTTTAGCCACGGGTGCGGGCTCATCTTCTGCGGGAGCGGGCGCAGTCTCTGAGTTATCATCCTCCTCAGACGAGGCTTGGTGGTCTTTACTCTCCGATCGAGTGACTCCCTAGGAGGCGGAACATGAGGTAGTGGCCCCATTTGACGCAGAAGATTGGGTCGACCCTCATATAGAACCAAATTTAGATCCTGATGCTCTTATAAAACTAGAGGCTGCCCTGTTCGGTGGTCAGTCAGTGTACGCTCCACATAAGACTGGGAGGCAGTGACTACACTTGGAACCACCTTCCGAGGGGTACCCTTAGTGACTCGTGCAGCTGGTGTTAGGGTTATATAACCCGAGGGAACGTATTCTGGATCTTGCTTATTGTCGGAGATGACAACCTTCCGACAAGACGGGGCCACTGACTTGGACTTGTCCTTTGAGAAGAATATATCCTTCTTAGGAGCCATTTGTATGTGTAGAGCAGTTGCTAGTGTCACTTGAGAAACATTACATACTCGAAAAACTTCGGGCGAAGACAATTTAAAAAGTAAACAGCAAAGTTTAGTTCTTTTGAGTTAGGTCGATGGGCAGTATTGATGGTCCATCGATAGGGTCCATCGTCTGACACTTTAAATAATTCAAATTACTCAAAAATTTCAGAACTCTCAGATTGAAATGACGAACGTGCAGAACAACCTATCAATCAATCGATGGACAGTAGTCCACTTTCGTCGTCTAACACATAAAATATATATTAAGAAATTAGTGAGAATAGATTCTCTGAAAGGAAATGATGGACGTGCAGAACTGCCGTCGTTTCAGACCTCAACAATCTTAGGGTGGTCCAATCAACGGACCGCATCAACGGCTCGTTGATCCATCGACGGGGTCTCGTACTGTTGGCATGAGATAGACTTTAGGCCATTTTACAAGGTCTAATTTTTTTACAACTTTAGACCACTCAAGTTTAGATATGACATTTTAACACCCGGAAGACCATTTCGTTATTCCTAGAGTTTCATTTTCAAATACATTCAGCCACAGTACGAAACCCTAAGTGGGAATTGGAAAAAACTACACACTAACCATATTTTAGATGGGTTATAAGGCGACACAACAACATTTTTCATTCTGAGAAACGTAATACATGAGTTATTAGCACGTGATATTAATTAATTTAGTCCCTATGACAAGACCAACATCCGAATTTCTATTCAACAACTATGAATGAGAATTCAAAGTGTAAATGAAATTGAAATACCTTGAGTTCAGAGATGTTTGGTTGTGAGAGCCTACGTGCCCAAACTTGTTAACCGACCAATAAACAATGAAGAGACAAGAGAATTTGGGAAGAGAGAGTTTGGAGAATTTGAGGGATTTTGATTTGGCAATGAAATGGAATATACGAGGATGATGGTTTGTGCTATAGTAAATAAATAAGGGGAGAAAAACAATTTTGGAAAGGGATTTTAAAAGAATTTGAAGGTGGGAATGAATATGAACCGTTATGACCTTTAATATTATCGGCCGGGTTGGGTCACTGGCAGTTAGTACCTATAAAACCCCGACAGTCCATCAACTAGGACTATTATTTGCATCTATACTTAGAAAATTTAAGAGACCTAGCATGTACAGATTCCATTGACGATCCGTCGATTGAATGATGACCCATCAATGGAGTCCGTAGACCTATGCACTAGCCCATTCCTGCAGATGTTTTTTTGTTTTGGTCCATTCAAATGTAACACCCATTAGAACATTCTTTTTGTGTTTTTCTAGAAACTTTTGAGACATGGACGCTACACTAATCTCTAGCCAACACTATCACACAAGCAAGAATGAAATAATATAAAAAAATGAAACAAGAATATAAGACTATTTTTACAAAGAAAATAAAACCTATCGTTGGCTAGATGATACAACTTTGGTTGCCTCCCAAGAAGAGCTTGATTTAACATCACCGCACGGCGCAGACTCCATGATTACTCAGACTTCATCAAGGTGATAGGTCTCAACAACTTAATGGACACTCTCCGCATTCCCTAGGTAGATCTTAATACTTTGTTTGTTGACTGTGAACTTTGCGCCCTCCTTATTCTCCAACTCAACTGCTCCATGTGAAAATACTAGAGTGATGAGAAATGACCCTGTCCACTTTGACTTGAGTTTGCCCGGAAACAAGCATAGCCTAGAGTTGAATAGAAGCACAAAATGACCAACCGAAAATTCTCTCTTTTCGATCCTTTGTTCGTGATACTTATTATCTTCTCTTTGTAGATGGATGAACTTTCATAGGTTTTAAAGCGTAACTCATCAGATCATTCAATCCATTTAGTCTTTGTTCCGCCACTTCATTCGAGTCCATCTTATGTTTCTTCACTACCCATATGGCTTTGTGCCCTAACTCGACCGGCAAGTTAAAAGCCTTCCCATATACAAGTTGGTATGGAGACATACCTATGGGAGTCTTGTATGCAGTCCGGTAGGCCCAAAGAGCATCATCAAGCCTCCTTGACCAATCCGTTCTATTAGCATTCAGCTTTTTTGCAAGAATTTGCTTGATCTTTGATTAGATACCTCAACTTGCCCGCTAGGCTGTGGATGATAAGGAGTATCCACATGATGGAGAACCTCATATTTCTCCAATAGACCTTTGAACAACATTTTATAGAAGTAAGAGCCACCATGACTTATAATGGCTCTAAATGTGCGAAATCTGGAGAAGATATTTTTTTTCAAGAACGCAGTGACACATTTTCCTTCTTTGTTATGAAGCACTATTGCTTCCACCCATTTTGATACATAGTCGACCGCCAGAAGTATATATTTCATCCCATGAGAACTCACAAACGAGCCCATAAAATCAATGCCCCATACATCAAACAACTTAATCACCAAAATAGGATTTAAGAGGAGTTCATGTCTCCTAAAAATTCCTCCATCTTGTTGGCACCGATCACATGACTTGGCAAAATTGTGAGCATCCTGGTGGATGGTTGTCCAATAGTACCCACACTGTAAGATCTTATGCGTAGTACGGATACCACTATGGTGCACACCCATAGGCTAGGAGTGACATGCCTCCAAAAACTCAACATCACAACCTCCAATACACAATGACGAATAATCTCATCGACACAATTCCGGTATAAGTAAGGCTAATCACAAAATAAAATTTTCATATAATGCATGAACTTTTTCCTATGGTGGAAGGATAAATCCGGTGGAACTACATCACTTGCCAGGTAGTTCGCAAAATCTGCGAATCATGGGATCCAATCCTAAGAAGCGACGAATACATGTTCATCTGGTAATGCATCATCAATTTCAGCCTCTTCACCCAATTCTCGCACAGCTTTAATCCTCCAACATGGAAAAATGGTCGGCCACTTGATTCTTAGTCCCCCTTTCTATCTTTCACCTCAAAATCGAACTGTTGTAGCAATAATGCCATCTAATTAACCTTGGTTTTACATCCTTCTTTGCTATCAAGTACCTCAAAGAGAAGTGGTCTGTGTACACTATAACCTTTGTAACAATGAAGTAGGAGCAAAATTTTTCCGATGCAAACACCACCGCAAGAACATCTTGTTCAATTACCATGTAGTTCTTCTGAGCCTTATTTAGGGCCTTACCCGAATAGTACATGGTGTGAAGGATTTTATCCCTTCTCCGACCCAATACCACACAAATGGAAACACCACTAACATCACTCATCACCTCAAATGGCTCACTCCAATTTGGTGAAATAATAATGGCGCGGACACCAACTTCTCATTCAACTCTCCAAATTCCTTCAGACATGATTCATCGAAATCGAACTTACATTCCTTCTCGATTAGTTTGCACAGAGGATGTACAATTTATGAAATATCCTTAATAAACCTCAGGTAAAAACCAGCATGTCCAAGAAAACTTCTCACACCTTTTAAAGAAATGGGTGGAGGAAGCCTCTCTAACACCTCCACTTAAGCTCGATCAACCTCTATCCTCTTCTCTGAGATGCGATAGCCCAACACTATGCCTACTTTTACCCTAAAGTAACATTTTTTCCCAATTGAACACTAGATTCCAATCCTCTCACCTTTTGAGCACCTCATCCAAATTGCTCAATCACCGATAAAAGGAGTCGCCAAACATTGAAAAATCATCCATGAACACCTCAATACTGTCCTCCACTATATCGGAGATTATCGACATCATACATCACTTGAAAGTGGTCGGTGCATTACATAACCCTAACGACATCCTTTTGAATGCAAACGTCCCACAAGGGCAAGTGAAAATGGTATTTTCTTGATCCTCAAGGGCAATAGATATTTGATAGTAGCCCGAATAGCCATCGACAAACCAATACAATCATTTACCTGTGAGTCTATCTAATATGTGATCCATAAAGGGCATCGGGAAATGGTCCTTTTCAATCAAGCATTCAACTTCTGGTAGTCCATACAAACTCTCCATCCGGTCGCTATCCACATTGGAACAAGCTCGTTCCTCTCATTAGGCACCACTGCCATCCCACCCTTTTTAGGCACCATTAAACATGGCACACCCAAATACTTTATGCAATAGGATAAATGACTTCGACATCCAACCACTTGATGAACTGTTTTGTAACTACCTCTTGCATAGGTGGATTCAACCTTCTTTGGTGCTCAATACTTAATTGGTTTGTTATCGGGCATGAGTTGGATTTTGTGTGAATTAATGCCGGGAGGAACTCCAATAATTTCCGCAATAGTCCAACCAATGAATCGTTTCAAGCTCTTCAAAACCTCCACTTAACACTCTACTTGTTGCCTATTCAAATCCGCTGCAATTATCACCGGCATAGTGTCATATATAACCAAGAATACATACCTCAGTGAGGTGGTACAACCTTAAGCTCTAATTTTGTAGCCTCCTCAATAGATGGTTTTATGGATCGATACTCGCGTGCTTCAAATCTAACTCCAATTTCTTTGGTTTTGACTGATATTCATTTTGTTCAAGGGAAGCCATGAAAGAACCATAATCTTCAATACCATCACTCTCAAAATTCATGATCACTGCCACTAGTGCCTCGACGCCAACTCGCTCTTTAATTTGTACCTCATATATACTCTCAACCCTATAGGATATAATAGATACAGTTCGGAGCTCGCAACTCTTCTTCATGGACCTACATATATTGAAAGTTGCTTCTTTATTGTTCAACCTAAACTTCATTAGCCTCATTTTTATATCAACCAATTCACGCCCAGTGGCAATGAATGACCTACCTAGAATAATGGAAACCTCAAAATCACCTCACAGTCAAGAACCACAAAATTAACCGGAAATATAAATGAATCTACTTTAACAAGCACATCATAGAGTATAAAAATGGGACTCTTCACTGCTCGATCAACCATAAGTAAACATATAATAGTAGGCTTTGGGCCACCAATCCTAACAATTGTAAATGGAAAGAGGCATGAGGTTTAAGCTTGTTCCAAGATCACATAGTGCTTTAGTAAAGTGTAGTAACCCGATTATACATGGAATGGTGAAACATCCAGGATCTTCCTTTTTCTGCATAATAGACCTTGTAGCAATAGGACTACAGTGGTTCATTCTGTCATCATCCTCAAAACTCACCGTTCTCTTCTTTGTCACCGTATCTTTCATAAACTTAGCATAATCGGGAATTTGTTCCAAAGCTTCTATCAAAGGGATATTGATGGAAAATTGTTTCAACATAGTGATAAATCATCGATATTTACCATCCTCAGTCTTCTTCACTATCTCTGAGGGAATGGAGATGGAGGTATAGGAATGGGGCCCACTTTCTGAGACACCTCTGCTTCTATCACCATGTTGTTCACCAACTCTCCACTAGTTTCTACAACCTCTTTTTCTTTTCTCATATCATCTTTTACATCAGATGGCATAGGTGGATCAATAGTTTGCTTACCCCCTCGAGTAGTGACCTCCATGTAATGCCTATCATTTTAAGGATTCTGGATAGTATTTCTAGCAAAAGTGCGACGTTGGCGTGGATTCACAGTAGTAGACAATTAAACCATATGTAACTCAAGATGCCTAATCAAAACCGCATGTGTATCCACCTTTTGCAAAATGTTAACTAAATCACTTTTTATCTCTCATCATCTTTTGTATCATATACTCAACTCGCGCCATACTACCTCCACCATCCCTAGGAGCAACTTCCCGATTTTATGGGGTAATATAGGTCCCACTCAAAATCATTCCTAGTACCATAGTTACCCTGGTTGAAGTTGGTGTCGTGGTTGTAATTTCCATCTGCAACATATTTAACCTCTTAGTTATAGTTACCATAGTTCCGACCTTGATTTCCTTGACCTTGGCACCAAATTCTCCTTATTGGAGCCTTAGGCGTTTGGTAGATAAAACCCCGTCTACTCATTCACTCATATGTATCTTCTTCATAATAGTACTCATCTACTGGCGGTGGTGGTTTAGTCAAGCAGTTCACCACATTTACCTTCTCTACACCTCCACTCACATGTTTCATAACCAAACCTAGCTCAGTTCTCATCTTTGCAAACTCTTCACACATCTCATCTGATGTTGGGTTGTTTGTAACTTGCACTTCAAAGGTGCTTCTCCTAGTGTCCGAATTTCTAGTGCTCCAAGCCTTGTTAATGCGATATATCTTCTCCAACTATTCTACGATTGCTGCATATGTACACTCTTAATAGGAATCCCCCTCTATTGTATGTAGCACTGCTTTTTTTTTATCATCTTGACCTCGATATAAGTAATATTTCAACGACTTATCATCAATGTGGTGGTTTGGGAAGCCTCTCACAAATGTAGTAAATTTGACCCAAGAGCTACTCACTGACTCCCGTGGTAGTGCTACAAAGTTGTGCACTTTATCTTTATGGTTGAGCTTCTTGGACACCAGATAATACCTTGCTAAGAACATATCTCTCAATTGATCCCAAGTTTAAATGGAGTTGTAGGGTAGCTCAGTAAAACATATCGCAGCATCTCCTTTCAGTGATAAAGGAAACACTCGTAGCCCGATAACATTCATATCCAAGTCTAGACTACCCACACAACTCTTGCACACAGACCTCTGTTAGGCTATGTGAGCATATGGATCCTCCGATGGCATTCCTACAAACAAACCCCTCGCATTGAGCATCTGCATCAATCCAATTGTAACCATGAATGTGTGCCCTTGAGGTAGAGAAGGTAGGACAAGAGGTCTATCAGAGTCTGTGATGTTCACGTTGCCTCTATAGTGATCCTGAGGTCGTAGTGCTGGGGGCTGCATCCTCAAAACATTCTCCAATTGATTTTCAACCTTAAATTGATTTTGTGCCTCAATAGGTAATGGAGGTTGACGGATCTCCCTATCACCTAGATTGGCTGGGTTCGGTTGATTTTCCATTGTTCTCAATGTATGGTTAAGTTCAGTATTGAATGGAATGAGTAGTTCTCCTCGACTCCATGTACTTGTAATACACTAGAGTTAGACACGAAAAAGAAAACGAAATGAAAAAGTAAAATCAGGAAATTGTTAACTAAATTTCAATAATATAACTAAAGTTAATCTAAAAGCCTGATTCCTAGCAGTGGCGCCAAAATTTGATACGCTAAAATTACGCCTCCCTAAAGAAGTATAAGCGGTTGTAATCAAGTAGAGTACCCAGCAAGTAGGTTCGGATCGATCGCACCAGGAAAATGGGATAGACTTAATTTCAATGTACTATTATGTCTATATAGCCAAGGTTTTTCTGAAAACAACTAATTGAAGGGGGGGGGTTTGTGAAACAACTTTCTTCAACACTTCTAAGACAACAAGTAAGCAAAAGTAAAAATTTAGTTTTTATTAAGTAGTGAGACTAACTAGGGTATATTTATTCCCCATAGGTTCATAATGCCGTATTCCTAGCAATAGCAATTCTTCCCTAGTGATTTGCATGTAAAGTGGTAAGTAATGTATCTCTAAATCCTTTGTCCGACATCTAGAGAAATTCATCCCACACCTTGATCCGACTACGTGTGTATAATTTACAAACCCTTACATTACCTCATATTAGACATCATAATCGATGTATGACTTAGTTATTACTTCGCACCAATCGACACTAGCCTATTAGATAGCATCCCACTAAATCTATGTTGATAATTCTTTTCCTATTACTACCTCCTCGGTTCGGAAAGTAGCAACAAGGCTATTTCTAACGTGTGCACTCGTTAAAAAGACTTTTCATCGTATCAAGTATTTCACCATGGGGTGTACCAATGTTGTTCATAAAGAAGAAAGATGGTTCTCTCAGAATGTGCATTGACTATAGACAGTTGAAAAAGGTCACAATCAATAATGAGTATCCCATCCCAAGAATTAATGACTTGTTTGACCAATTTCTTGGTGCTAGACATTTCTCAAAGATAGATCTTCGATCGGGTTATCATCAACTGAGAGTCAGTGATAGTGACATTCTGAAAACAGCCTTTAGAATTTTGTATGATCAGTATGAATCTGTAGTTATGTCACATGGACTAACTAATGCTCCTGCAGCTTTCATGGATTTGATGAAAAGAGTGTTCAAACAATACTTGGACTTGTTCGTTATCGTCCTTATTTATGATATCCTCATTTACTCTAGTAGTGAAGAAGAACATACAAGTCATTTCAGAGTTAATCTACAGACTCTCAAGGATCACCAGTTATTCGCTAAGTTTAGTAAATGTGAGTTATGGTTGCAATCTATTGCTTTTCTTGGTCACATTGTATCTAGCAATGGGATCCTAGTGGATCCGTAGAAGATAGAAGCAGTGAAATAATGTCCCAGACCTACCTCTGTTACAGATATAAGAAGTTTCTTAGGTCTAGCGAGTTATTACAGAAGGTTTATGGAAATATTTTCATCAATAGACTCTCCATTGACTCAGAAGAGGGTCAAGTTTCAATGGTTAGATGATTGTGAGAAAAGCTTTGCAGAACTGAAAAATAGATTGACTACAGCTTCTGTCTTGACTCTACCAAAGGGTACATATGGTTATGTGATCTATTGCGATGCATCAAGAGTTTGCCTTGGTTGTGTGTTAATGCACCGAGATAAGGTGAAATCTTATGCTTCTAGACAACTTAAGGTGCATGAGAAGAACTATCAAACTCATGACCTTGAGCTTGCAACAGTGGTGTTTGCACTCAAGATATGGAGACACTACTTGTATGGTGTCCATGTAGATGTGTTCACCTATCATAAGATCCTTCAATATGTGTTCACCCAGAAAGAGTTGAATCTTCGCCAGAGGAGATGGCTTGAGTTTTTTAAGGATTATGATATGAGTGTGCATTATCATCCTGGTAAGGGGAATGTAGTAGCCAATTCTCTTAGTAGATTATCTATGGGTAGTGTACCCCATGTTGAGTTAGAAAGGAATGATCTAGTGAAGGATGTTCACAGGCTTGATCGCTTGGGAGTTCGTCTTATGAGCATATCAGGCAATGGTGAACAGTTCAGGAAGGGGAAGAATCATCTTTGGTAGTGGAGGTTAAGGAAATTCAAGACGGTGATCCAATCTTTCTTGAACGTAAGGGTGCAATCCATAATCAGAGAGTGGAGGTTTTCTGCCAAGGGGGAGATGGTGTACTTCTCTACCAGGGTAGATTGTGTGTTCCTGATGTGGGCGAGTTGAGACATCATATTCTTGCAGAAGCCCATAACTCTAGGTTTTCTATTCATCCAGGTTCAACTAAGATGTACCGTAATTTGTGGGAATTCGATTTGTGGAAATGAATGAAAACGGATATAGCAGACTTTGTGAGTAAGTGCTATAATTGCCAGCAAGACAAGGTAGAACATCGGAAACTAGGGGTATCACCCAAAAGATTAATATTCCTACTTGGAAGTGGGATGTGATCAATATGGACTTCATCACAGGATTATTGCATACTCGCAGACAACATGATTCTACTTGGGTTATAGTTGATAGGATGACTAAGTCTTCTCCCTTCTTGGCGGTAAAGACTACATATTCGGCACAAGCCTATGCAAAGATTTACATTAGTGAGATTGTGAGGTTGCATGGGGTTCCTTTGTCTATAAGCTCAGATAGAGGTCCTTAGTTTACCTCTCAGTTCTGGAAGTCATTTCAGAAAGGTCATAGTACTCAAGTTAACCTTAGTACAACATTTCATCCACAGACGTATGGGTAGGCAGAGCGTACCATTCAGACCTGAGAGGATGTGTTGAGATCTTGTGTGATAAATTTCAAAGGTAGTTGCGATGATCACCTTCCTCTTATTGAGTTTGCCTAAAATAATAGCTACCATTCAAGAATTCAGATAGCCCTTTATGAGGGTTTATATGGGCGTAGATGTAGATATCTTGTTGGTTGGTTTGAAGTAGGTGAAAAAGCTTTGATAGGGACAGTCAGTCCTTTATGCTATGGATAAAGTGCAACTTAGTAGAGATAGACTTAAGACAACCCAAAGTCGTCAGAAATCTTATGCAGATCTAAGGAGAAGGAAACTAGAGTTCCAAGTTAATGATTGGGCTTTTCTAAAGGTCTCACCAATGAAAGGGGTGATGAGATTCGGAAAGAAAGGGAATCTCAGTCCTAGATATGTAGTCCCTTACAATATCTTGAAAAGAGTTGGCAAGGTGGCGTATGAGTTAGAGTTGCCTGCAGAATTAATAGCAGTGCATCCAGTTTTTCACATCAGACTCTTGAAAAAGTGTGTGGGTGATCCAGCTTCTGTAGTTCCATTAGAGAGTGTGGCGGTGAAAGATAGTCTTTCTTATGAGGATGTACCAGTTGAGATTCTTGAACGTCAGGTCAGAAGGTTGAGAAACAAAGAAGTCATTTCAGTAAAGGTTTTGTGGAGGAGTCAGTCCATAGAGGGAGCTACATGGGAAGCAGAAGCATCCATGAAATCCAAGTATCCTCACCTCTTTCCATCTGATTCCACTCCAGCTTGTGGTAATAGTTCCTCTTCAGTTTTCCAGTCATTCATGCGTGAATTTAGTCTTATAATCACATTCTCTCAGTTTTTGCTTGCATTTTCAGCGTATTTGCATGTTATCGAAACTCAATTCAGTCAAAAACTCAGTTCTCAGTGTTTAGTAGTAGTGTTTGAAACTCTCTCCCTCTAGTTAAGCTAGTTTAGTCTTCATTCGAGGATGAATGCTCCCACGAGGGAGATAATGCAACACCTCGTAGCCAAAATAGACCAAAAACCATCTTTATATGAAAAAATCTACAAGTGCAACCAACGGTGGCATCGACGGACCGTAGCCTGAGCCACTGTCCGTCCTGTGTACAACCGTCGACGGGATCAGAAACTCCCAAAAATTTCAGCCCAGAAAAATTGGTTTAGTCTCAGACAAGAGTTACAGATGACCAGCATGGTCCGTAGGTGGACCTACGGTCAGTAGGTCTGACTTTCGGTTGAACATTTGTAGATAGTTAAGGGGAAATGCAATTGGGTCAATTTCAAATGGTCGTAAATCTTAGCAAAAAATGCATCAGTTGTCTCATGACCTACCCGTAGATAGATTATTGAACTATCTTTCCATAGACACTGACCTTGCTAAAATCAAACCTCCTAGTAAAAAGAAATGCCCATTTTAGTAAAGTCCTGTCGAACAAGCCCAGTCGACGAACACAACGACGGGGCGTCGGTCAGATGACGGACCGTCAGTCCTTGCCGTCGTTTTGTCAAACAGCAACTTATCCGTTGGTATTTTGGTCTTTCCCACTTCGTTTAAACCTTAAGTTATGTCGTTTTGACCCTAAATAATCATATTTTAGTCAGTTTAAGACTAGAAACTTTATTAAAACATATCTAAGTAAAATCATAAATAAAAAACTTTGAAAATTAGCAGCTAGAAAGGAGAAAAAGCTCAAGAACCCTTGTTCAAGAACGCCACAAGCTCCAGCAGTTCCAGCCCCAAAACTTAAGTATTTTTTCGTGGATTTCATCACCAGGTATGTGGGATTTCCCTAGTTGGTTCATTTCACCCATTGGGTCCCTAGTTGTAAGTGAGATTCTTAATTCTCTTATCATGATTAAACCTAGGTTTCTAGAACATTGTTAGAACTTCATGAATTTATTAAATATATGTTCCAAATCAGATTATCATGTTATTATTAAGTTTATTGCATGAATTTCAGAACCCTAGAGTTGTATTTCTTTATTTCTTGAATTACACATGCTAGGTATGATATTTCAGACAATTCAGATATACATGTCTCAGTTATAAAATGCATAATTACCAGATTAATTGTCGCATTCTCAGTTTGCATGTTCATATTCGAGCTATCAAGTATTTATAGAAACTCAGACATAATCACTAAATTTACAAATTCATGGGAGTAGCATAATACCAAGTTGGAATAGGGTTTAGCGTACCTAATAGTCCCAGAACTACTATCCAAGTAGGTTGTAAGTCCCCTTTGTGGGAAATCAGTTTAGTGATCACGCCAGCATGCCTTGTTGGCAGGGTATATTGGGTCCTCTTGATGGGGCGTATACATCGGACTCCATATATACCTCATTTGATTTTATTATCGCTTGTTAGTAGTTCCCACAGTTCAGTCATACTCTCTGGATTGACCATTTATCAGTATATTCATTATTCAGTTTCAGCATGTTATAAATCGGTCATTTCATCTAGTTAGCTCATAATTTTGTTTATCATGTCATATTATTATACTTGTTTTTATGCTTGTTCAGTTATGTTTTATTTCAACTTTACTCTATCCTACATGCTCAGTACCTTTCAAGTACTGATGCATACGTGCGCTACATCTTCTCGTGATATAGATTTAGGTTCTTAACATCAAAATCACACATAGATCGATTTCCAATCTCCAGTTTAGCAGATTCAATAGTGAGTCCTCATTCTTCGAGGACAATAGATATGAGTTTCATTTTAGTCTTAGGTCATTTAGTTTTAGTTTTTTCTAGAGTTAGTTGGGGCTTGTCTCTGTATTTCTAGTCTAGTTTATAGGCTTATTTAAGACATAGTTAGATTTCACATAGTATTGAGTTGATAACTTCTGTGTATTAAACTCATCCGTTTTCATATATATCAGTTTTAGCATATAGGTATTCCCCATCTTTTCATTATAAGTTATTATTTAGCTTCCACATTCAGTTTATTATCTTTAGTATGCTCATTATCATGCCAACAGGGTTAGTTTGGGATAACTTACGGTCCTAGGTTCTATGTTCGCGTCTCGGGGGTAGCTCGAGGCGTGACATTGGACAAGAATCTATCACAAGACAGTGTGCACAACCGTTGCAGGCGATGAAGCGTAGGTACATTGACGGGGCGTCGATGCCTCCGTTTACCAACACATATTCATTTTTCCAACAAGGCCATAATGAAAAATATCTAAAAAAATGACTGTTCTGTAGGACGGTTGGTCAAAAGCACCGTCGACTGACCTACGGCCCACAGTTCGAGGTCTCGTAGGTCAGGTTTGAGTTTTCACTGTTAAGTTATATAGTTTCATTTAATTTTTTAGTGGGTTATTGAGTTAAGAAGTGTTTAAGGGAGGTCTTATTTACGTTTTTTAAGGACTTATATGAAAACCTAAGACTAATTAAACTAACCTAACTCCCACAATTTGCCAAACCCAAATTTCTCGTCCTTTTGTCCACTTTCTCTCTCCCAAAAAAGAACTCCATTAAAGGTCTAGCTCAAGGTCTTTAGGAAGAACGAAAGGTTCTTTTCTCCATAAATGTTCAACATCACCTTTGGGATTCCTTTACCCAAAGTGTTCTTCCAAAATTGATTTTTCAAAAGATGATTTCATATGGGTTTCTTCTTAATATGAATTTGATCTTCTAAGTTGTATTTTATATGGTTTCTTTTGGGTTAAT
Source organism: Solanum pennellii (assembly GCF_001406875.1). Lineage (NCBI taxonomy): Eukaryota > Viridiplantae > Streptophyta > Magnoliopsida > Solanales > Solanaceae > Solanum > Solanum pennellii. The sequence continues at coordinate 49,347,071 of NC_028646.1, read as the reverse complement.
ATGATTGAATTATGATGGATTGTTGTATAATTACTCTAGTTATTGATGAGTTAACCTAGTAGGTGGAATAGATCATGAAATTGGCCCAAGTCCCTAACCCTATGTTAGGAACTAGTGTTGAATTGAGTTGTAGTGATGCAATTGACTCTATTAATGTGTTAATTACTATTGAATGAAGTTATTACATCTATTATTGGATTGAATTAGTTTGTTGATGGTAAGACCAAGATTTTGGGTTTTGAAGGCAATTGGGTAAGTCTTGATATCTTAAGCATTTTACTTCAATCATGATTGCTTGTACTTGGTGATGAAGTTCAATAAAAGTATTCATTGTTATTTTGTTAAGTAGGTTTGTTATGATGATGAAATTGAGATGCATTTATTATATGATTATTGGATTATGCTTAAGATTGGGTAAGTCTTGATATCCTAAACATTTTACTTCAATCATGATTGCTTGTACTTGGTGATGAAGTTGAATCAATCTATTTCTTGTGATTTAGTTAAGTAGGTTTTTTATGATGATGAAATTTAGATTCATTGATTATATGATTATTAGATTATGCTTAAGATAAAAATGATATAAGGTTGGTTATGAAGTACTTATGTACCTTATTATATTATGTTAATGTTAATGTGCTAATCTCAAATGTGAAGGATTGTATTGAAAGGTGTTCTCATGCAATTCCTGTTGAGTTAATGACTATAAATATATAAGGAGTTATTCTCCTATGACATAAACTATGTTACGATTATTAAAGAAAGACATATCAAAAGGGTCTCTAGCTTAGCACCGAGTGAACTAGTAGTGAGGAGTGTCCCTTCCCACATAGGGAAGGTAGGTTCACTACTGTATTCATGAGATTGGAGACTATAATGAATGTAGCATAAAGACAGTCCCAAACACATATCCTAGTTGTTGAACTATGTTGCCCCATAGGAATATTAGCTAGTCGATCCACCTAGATGCTATGTTCATGTTTTGGTACTACCTTGGCAAGTAATCCACCTTCTTTCGGTATAGGATTCCATGACATCAGATTCCACATTAGCTCATATGGTCTATGTTTGTTAAGGAAAGATGTTCCCAAAAGTAAAAATTAAGTAATAAAGTGATCTCTAAATAATAGGACTTAAGGGGTTTGAGTTAGTCTAAGTAGGGGTATGGGACTCTACCTATACATTGCACTAGTTGGCCTTGAGGGAAATCATAGGAAGTGATTCTTATGTTTTTATGCTCTTATGAAATAGAAGTTATGCTTATGTGTGATTCTTCATGTTAATGGTCTTTGTTGCTAAATATGAGGATGAATACTTATAATGCTATATTATGGGAAGTTAAACATTATTCATGATCCTTTGGTTAGTTTGCTTGGTTTAGTGGAGTTATGGGGTTTCACATGACTATTGCACTAGTAGACTTTGTGAAGGGTTATGGGTAAGGGTTTAGTTATGTTTTAATGTTAAAAAGTCATGAATATGCTTTGTGTTTATGACATCATGTTAGGTTTGCATTGGCTATAAATTCTACTATGCCCTATATACATGTTGACTTGGCTTAACTTGAGTATGTTCATTTTATGTTGAATATCTTTGTATCATAAGGAATATATGGTTATTGTCTTATATGTGTTATTGGGTTGTGCATAAGGCTTTTCAAAATAAATTGACATGATTTTATCAAATGTCCCTTTTTAGCATGATTTCTATTTTGTGAGCATATATTTCCATACATTAGTACAAGTGATGTGCTAACCCCTATTTCTCCCTTTTTCCAAACATTTAAGTTTCCGGTCGTTGAAGGGTTCGTGACCACTTTGTAAAGAATGCTTGGATCATCTCTCCAAGTGTGGGTATGCCTTCAAGTTCTGAGAATGATGCCTTTCTCCTGCTTTACCTATGTTACAATGTTATAGTCTAAAGACGATCATTTCACTCTTGTTGTTTTCATATAGTGTTGTAAGCCTAAGTGACATTTATACATTTGTTTAAGGGATATGCCCATATTGTTCTATTCCATTCAGATGATTTAATATGAGACATCTCTATTAATACTCTATTGTGTACTTAATATATATGTGGCATAAAAGTAGAAGACTATGTGATCTTCTTATACGAGGAGTTTAAGTAAACTCGCTATGAATATATATGTATAAGCGAAAGGTCTAAGTAAACCTCATGAAGTAGATGTAAATGAAAAGTTTTAATTTTCCGCACTTTTTAACCTATGAATGAGATGACGAATTTTAAGAGGCTAGTCCGAAGACGACGACGTCGGTAACGTCTAGGGGGTGCTCCCCCGGATGTGACACTTCTACAACACTTTATTTTGCTGAAAAAACAACATGCTCCTCCTCAAATGGATCTAATTAGAAACTTTTGCCCCTAATTCTTACTTTAAACTTTTCTTTGATCTAAAGCATCTTTGGTCAAGCAAGGATTATCTTAAAAATTAAACTTGTTTCCTTTTTCCATTAATTGATCAGCAATAAGCAAGTTTTGATTGATATCAGGTACATAAAGCACATCAAAAATTATTTTAGTACCTGAATTACTCGATATAGCTATGTTTCATTTCCCTCTTATAGGAAGATGGTCGCCATTACATATTCTAACTTTAGTAATGGTCGTGGAATTCGATTCCTTGAAGAGATATATGTCATTTGTCATATTTAGGCTTGGCAAACAATGCTCTCTCTGTATTTCCTTCTTCTCTTATGACTCTTTGTTGTTCTTGTACCTGCAAAACATTCAATAACTCTGTGAAGGTGATCTTTGACAAATCCTTTGTGTTTTCCAAAGTAGTTATGGTTGCTTCAAATAATTTTGGCATAGCTACCATAATCTTTTAAAAAATACGTGAATCATTAAACACGGAACCAAGCATTCTTATCCTGTTTTCTATACTCAAGAGCCTTTCAGAGTAATCTTTGATGGTTTCAGTTTCCTTCATCTTCTGTATCTCGAAATTTCCTATTAGATTTAGCACTTGCATACCTCTAATCCTTTCATCCCCTTCGTATTTTGCCTTGAAACAATCCCAGGTGGATTTTCCTGACTTTAATGAAATAATTCGTGTGAAGATTGAAGAAGATACAGCTGAAAAATAAACATGCCTTTGCCTTTGATTTTCTGATTTTCCTGTCTTTATGGTTTTTGATCTAGTCCATATTAGGATTTTTAGGCAACAGTGGAACTTTATAATCCTCTTCAACTTCCTCTCGTATATCCATGAAATCTAGATAAGTTTATATTCTTACCGCCCAAATCTAATTATTATCACATTTAAAAATAGGTGGTGCAATTACAGAAAAATTTTATTCTTCTTCTATAATTGATAAACTTGTCTTGTTGATTACAATCCTAACTTTGACTAAACACCCACGGATCGCTCAAGAAATAAATGCTCTGATACCAATTGTTAGTTTACAGTGAAGGAAACATACCAATCTGATCTTCTTTTGTTATTGAAAAAGTTGGAACATAAGTTTAATAAACAACAAAGAAAAATTTATGAAAGCAAAAACCACTTACTTCATTATAACACATATATTTAAAGAATTTATAAGTTAACTAAACCCTAAGGATAACATTAAAAATCTACGTAAGGATAAGATAGAAACCACGTACCTGTTACAAAGTAAATAACTACCCTACAATATAGATAACTTGGACTGTTGCAGTTATTATACATATTTCTATCAGTTTCCTTAGTAATATACAACCACCTATTTGGAGCAATAGTATCTAGCAATTATTGTTTGTTTCCTTTGGAGTCTAGAACCAACTATTCGGAGCAATAGTATCTAGCAATCATACCATACTTGGCCAAGAACTTATTGTTTCTATGACTACCAAAAAGGACCTATCTATTCTCTCTGAAAACTCCATATCAGTTGAGGGGGTTATTAGGAGAATCAACACCATTATGGTACACTTTGAGAAGCAAAAGAAATTGTTGCAAAACTATGAATGAGTCTCAAAATCCAGGATAAATTCTTGCAAGTCTTGTTGAGCTTCTCCATGTGACAAACTTCGCAAAAACATTTCTGTTTAATATGACTAAGAGGAGTGACCCAAATGCGCCTCTTGGATTGTGTATAGATATTGATCCATACCTATTGTATAAAACATCAAAATTCAACTAAACATGAAAAACTACACTTCTTTAAGATAATTGAAGCATCACGAAAGTCATCACGTAGTTGACAGAGAACTCAAGGAATAGTCTATACTGATTCTTCTGGAAGTCAAATTGTTATTTGCACTAAAATGATGGTAGTGCAATAGAATGGTCATCTTGAGCCATTTATGCTACCCTTCTATGTTTGGCTAGTTCAGCCAGCACATTCTCGATGGGAACTATTAGCTTTCTCTTTTTAGTCTACAACTTTTCATACCAGCATCAAACCAGTTTAATACAATGCTAAGTGCACAAACTATATAAAATGGTATAGGCAGAGCATAACATTTATACCATTTTGCACTTCTCAACAAATATCATTATAAGGAAAAACTTGTTTACATTTAATACTTGTTGTTAGCGTTATCGGACACCTAAAAGTTGGCTGTGAAACCAATGATGAAATCATTCAACAAAAGCTGAAAAAGATTTGAAACCAAAAGCAATAATTTCCATTCCTCCTTAAGATAAACTTACAAAAGTAATTGTCCCTTATCTGGTCCCCTTACACAGTATTTTTACTGTAAATTAAAAACTAAGTGGGTCCCTTTATTGGTCCTCTTACACAGTATTTTATAGTTTTATCATTTTTCCTTTTGCTTTCATCTTTATCTGGTCTTCTTGGTCCTTAATAGACTGTAGAAACTCCTGTAGTTTATCAAGTTCATTTTCTGTCAAGCTTATCTCTTGATCAGCAGATTGGGCGTCTGCAATATCATTGCTAGTTCCACTTTTCATTGAAGTATCTGATTTATCAAATTCTGAGAGGTTTTGTAGAAAATTCCTCTTAACATCTTCAAGATATTCATTTATCATTTCGTCTTTATCTCCTTCTTGAATAGAGATTCTTCTGGCAATATGCTTGATAGAATTTTCAGCTGACAGTTTCTTTTGTGGTATGTCCTTGTATTCTATAATCTTTGCTTGTATTTGATCTACAAGCTCTTGGCCATAAGGTTGACCAGTTTTTTGGTATTGTCTTATGAGCTTATCCCAAAAGTTGTGGTAATAAGTTCGATAAAAACAAGGAATTTTTTCCTCCGGGGTATACCCTATCTCTGGGATCCATTTATTAATCCATGGTGTAGAAAATTCGATTAAAAAATACATTTGATCAATTTTTTCTATATTACAGATATGATATGATAAATATAAATTGGTTAGAAAAGGGAAAACTTTTACCTAGTCTTTGTAAATATTTAAATAATTGTTTGGTAAAAACTTTACCGAAGGTCCATGGTAATTCCACCAATTGATGAACCAATTTGAGATAGTTTGTCGAACACCTTTGCACAAATTTTTATAAACCAAGTGTGCTTATGTTTGTCATTGTTATTATAAAATATTTTATGGAAGACTTGGATATAATCCCAATAGGTCAAGTTCATACTGATTTTGTTGACATAAACTTGTCTTTCTTGCATAGTGGATATTCACCACTCTTCAACAGATATAATTTGTTTAATAATAAATTTAGAGAAGTTATAAACTTCTTTTTCTTCTGAACTAAAGTGCTGGAATTCCGCACTTCCTGTATGAACCAGAATAGCCTCGTTATATGATCGAGTCTTATAAGATTCTCCGGGGAAATATAACCCCTTTATTAGATACCTTTGGAATATCTTCCAAGGTTCTTTACTTCTCTGAATATCAGAGTTTTCCAAAAGAAATATAATTTCTTTGGCAGTTGCTTTTTCAGAGCGTTTTTGAATATCGCCCTCTTTTGCTAAAGAAGCATAGGTATCACCTTGCTCTTTTGTTTGCAGATATGCGTGTAATTGCTCATACAATGGACTATTTGTTGGAATATCCTTTAAATGTATAGTTGAAGAAGATGATGATGCCTCACCAATTTTTGAATTAACCAGTCTCTTATTTCCCAGTATTATTGGAAATGATGAGTCGTATGATGACCTTTGAGAAGACTGAGAGGTTGATCTTCCTCTTCCTCGATTTTTACCCCCTCTACCACGTGCTTGTGATCAAGGAGGAGGGTCATTTCCTCCCATGCTTTAATAAAAACAAATTAGTGATAATCAAAATAATCATCAAAGTCCAGGTAATAAGGACTAGTGACTTCTTCATAATCATGTATAGAAAAGTAAAAGTCGTCTTGTATTATTGACAGTATAAATTTGTCAAGAATTAATTCTTGAATATCCTTTTCTAAAGGGAGTACCTTTAGAATGGTAATTAGAGTTTTATCATCAAAAAAAATGCAAAATAGGACATACTAATTTTTTTGTCTAGGAGGCTAGATATTATCTGGATAAGAAGTTTGGGAGGGAATTAACAATTCATTTTTAATATTTAATTTCGAAATCAAAAGGGTCTAGTTGGGCCTGCCACCTTGCAAATATCAACTTTGAAGAATCGTGTTTGAAATCTTTATCAATCATGTATTTAACAGATTGGGCATCTGTTCTAATCAAAAAAATTTTATTATAAAGTTCATCTTGAAATTTTAAGACGCATTTAACAATACAAAGCATTTCATGTGCTATAGTCGCATATCTGTGTTGGGCTTCAGTCCATTTACCTGAATGAAAAAGAATGAGATATTCATGATTATCATGAGGGTTAACTTGATTAAGAATCCCTCCATAACCAATATTTGAAGCATCAGTTTCAATAATTTTGGTCCATGCAGGGTCAGCAAGAGTTAAACAAGGTAAGGTTTTAATCCTTTGTTTAATACTTCTAACAAGCGAAGTAAGATTCGCATTCCACGGGCAATTATTACTCTTTTTTAATCTATCTGTCAAAGGTGCAAGATCTTTAGAAAGATTTTTATAAAAAGGGGAAATGTAATTTAGACTTCCCAAAAATCTTTGTAACATAGTCCTGTCTGATATAATATCAGGAAACTTTGACGGAAAATCAATTGATCTCTGAATAGGAGTAATTTTTCCTTGACAAATTTGATGTCCTAGAAATCGAACATCAGTTTGAAATACACTCATTTTTGATTTAGATATAACTAAACCATTATGAATAACAATTTTCTTGAAGATCTCAAGATGCTTAATTTGAGATTCAAAAGTTTTTGAATAAACCAAAATATCATCAATATAAACAATTATAAAATCCATATAAGGATTAAAAATATCATTCATAATTTTTTAAAATTCAGAAGGAGCATTATTCAGACCGAAAGGTATAACATTCCACTCGAAATTGACCAAATGGAACATTAAAAGCAGTTCGATAAGCATGTTCCATAAGAATCTGAATTTCCCAATATCCTGATTTTAAATCAAATTTGGAAAATATATTAGCATCATATAATCTTGAAAGAAGATCTTTCTTATTTTGAATGGGATACCTTATCCATTTTAAAACTTTGTTTAAAGGTTTATAATTTATTACCAACCTGGGAACACCTCTTTCTTGTTCTGCAGCGTTATTAACATAAAAGGCAGTACAAGACCATGGAGATTTAGGGGGTTTTATAAGTCCCTTTCGAAATAAACTATCAGTTTCCTTTTTACAGAAATCAACTAACTCTGCATTCAATTGACAGGGGCGAGATTTTGTAGGAATATCTGATTCAGAAAAATAATCTTCATAAGGCAAAGTCATAATATGCTTTTTCCTGTCCCAAAAAGCATTTGGATGATTTGCACAAATATCAGCTGCCATTTTTCTTGAAATTGATTTAATTTTTTCCTGTACTTAAGTTGATTGTAAAGATTCTGAAATATTCATACTATAAATTTCCATTTGTAAAGAATCAATATGTTTTTGTTTCAAATGAATTAAAGAGTTAATATCTCTAGTAATAGGTTCAGTTATGACTTCAATTATGAATTCAAAATTAATGGTATTACCATTATATTTTGCTGTAAATCCTTTTGCATTTAACTTAGAAAAAGGATAAATAACATTAATAAAAGTGGTACCAAGTATAATTGGTGGATATAATTGATTTTCAACCAGAAAGAAAAAGTGAGGAATACAAACCTTACTCTGGCAAATACAAGTATTAGACAATTTATATTTTGTCTAAAGCATGAATAGAAGCAGATTTGACAATATGAGTTGTTTTTTCAAAAAATCGTGAAGGAATTAATCCTTCTTGAATACAGCTAACATCAGCACCACTATCAATCATAACAATGCTTGAAACATTAAAATCATTATTAATTAGAATGGTGCAATTAATATACCAACGATGAGCAGTGACAATTTGCATCATTCCAAGAAATTTAGGAGTTTACGGCCGGTTCCCATATAGACACTTTAACTCACATTGCTTTAGGCAGTACTCTTCTTACTAAAGAAGAAGACTTACTGAAAGAGGGAGCAAATACGTCACTGGACGAGGAAGAAAAGGCAAGGATTAAGAGATGTATCAATCTCTTCATCAATAATAGCCTTACCTTTATCAAAAACAGAAATATCCTTTTCATTTTCTAATTGAAAAATTCGATGATTATTAATCAACTGATTTTGTTTTAAAGGTTTAATCTCTTTCTTAAGGCTTTCAACCTCTAATTTTAAATCATCCAGAGACGTATCTCTGATTTTACAATATCTTGCCCTTTCTTTTCAAGTCATGAAAATTGTTCTTGTAAAGAAAAATGACTACAATTGTAAGAATTGTAATTGAAATCTTCAACTTCATTCTTCTTTATTTTTTAAAATTTTTTTGAAGAAGATGCTTTTGAAGAAGCCATTTCTGAAATCTTATTTCTAAGATTTTCATCAGAAACATCTTTTAAAAGTTCAATAACATTTTAAGAAGAAATCATTTTAAAAGTTAATTCTTCAAAATTTTGATGTAATTTATCTAAATAAGAATCTTCCATCTGAGATTGCAATTTATAAAAATCATCTTTTCGGCAAGTACAATTATCACCTGGACAATTAACACATTTTTGCTTACCATTATGAACATTACTATCAGTACTATAATATGAAGAATCACCAGAAGAATTTGAATCTGAATCTGATTCATATAATAACTCATAGAGTTTATCTTCAGTCGGTTCATCCAACTCCAAAGACTTATCGGCCTTACAATTTGTTGCAAGATGACAAAAACATCCACACTCATAATATTTAATATTTTTTAAATCTCTTTTAGAGAAATTTCTGGCAAACCTTGTTGCCTTTCTATGAGCTTTCTTTTCTTCTTTCTTTTCTTTGTATCGTTTTGAGTGATGACGTCTTTTATGGTGTCTTTCTTCACTCTGACCTGTCTTTGGTTTAGAACAAGACGGTAACAGATCTAATGAAAGTGAAGCATGGGTATGAAATTTTATTAAAATTTATGAATTTTTGTGAAAATAATATTAAAAGTACTAGATTGGAAGAGGTAGATATACCTCAAAACCTTGATTTGTTAAACAAATGGACTATCCCTAAAGTGGATACAAGATTAATTTATGATTATGGTTGGTTTGACAAATTGCCTACTAAGCAGGTGGTTAAAACTACTGAGCAATCTTTAGCTCTTAATTCTGACGAGCAAGTTGTTCAATTATTGAACAAAAGAGATATTGATATTTATAAATCGAAATATAATTGGATTCATATTGGTATGGTGAAGATTGCTTTTAAACCTTTAACTCTTAAAGGGTTACATGAAACATTTTTAGCAGCTCTACGAGATGCTAGAAATTTGAATTTTAGACAATCTCTTATGGGTTTGATTGAATCTACTTTTGCTTATGAACCAGTTTATTTCAATACGCAACCTAATTTGCAATTATCTTTATCTGATAAAAATATTCTTGATGCGTTAACATTAAATGTTAAAAATCATGTTTATAATTATGCTGCTGGATCTGAGCTTATTTGCTTATCTTACAGGATTAATTACAAGTTATTGACTACTTTAAATCCTAGATGTAAATTATATGATTCGTCTGATGAGACTATTCTTGTTGAAACTAATTTTACTAAATCTAAGATTACTACCAGAAAACCTATTAAATGGGATGATATTATTTTTCTGATAAATCGATTTTAAATGATGCTGTGTCTCAAAGACAGGTTTCTGAAGATATCACTAATACTGACTATTCTCATATTACCCAAAATCCAGATGGTAAGATTTGTATTGAATTCAGTGATAATTCTCCTGTTTATAATAGGTGATCTTTTTCTTGTTATAGAAGGTTACCAGAAATTTAACATATTTCCCCTATAAGTTATGCAGGTCGTAGCTATGGATCAGCAAGACGAAGACCTATATCTATTCACACTTTAAGTTATACTATGAGTGAAGGATTGGTTGAAAGGGTAAGAATAGACCCTAAAACAAATTTTGTTCAAGCAACTGATAAGTTTTCAGATTTGGATCCAACTCAGTCTGAAATGGATTTCAATGTTCATAAATCAACAGATCTCAATGAAATTTGATTATAATGAGCCAACAATTGGATTTTAGTCCAGGATCCCTGGATAGAAAACATATTCAAAAAGAATTTTATCATAAAAAATGAACCAGTTTAGAACTTGGTTTTTTGAGACATATAGTCAAGATGATTTAAATAATATTTCTCAAGAGTTTTATGAAATTTGTGCTTTACATAATAAAATTATTTATTTTGTTCCGTGGTTTATAACTACTTATTTACCTTTATATATCAAAGTTATAGAAAGAACTTTTAAAGAAAGTGATGGCATTATTACTAAAGTCATCTATCCTCCTCAAGCTCCTTTTGTTTTGCCAAATAATACTGGGTTAACTTTTTCAGCTTTTCAAAAGTTTAATCAAACAGATGTTGCCCAGATTACTATTCATGAGATTAATAATCTTATTTCTCAAAATAATTATTTGAGTTTATATGTTAAGGTTCTTGGAGAACATATTAGTTCTTTAGACAAAAAATTAGATGAATTAATTATTTTGGTAAAGGAATTTCAAAAAAGTCTAAAAGAAAATAAAGCTTCTACTTCAAAAATTTCTTTGAGTGTTCCTACTCATATTCAGCGTCCTGTTGATACTGCTGATTTTAAAGTTAAAACTTTTAATGATTTAGAAAATCTTATTGATAAAAAATTGTCTGATTTAAGTTCAAAACCTATTACAAATGATTTTCCTGAATCAAATATTTCTAAGATTGAAAATCAACTCGTCGGTATTCAAGATCTGACTCAGGAAGTTTTGGAAGTGAATGCTAGAAGATTCAAAACCGGTTATAATACCAAGCAAAGGATTATAAGCAAAGGGGGTTATGCAACTCTCCCTTCAATGATGACTTATTATTATCCTCGTCCTACTCCCCAAGATGTGTTAGTTGAAGAAAGAGATTGGAATCAAACTAATACATCTTACAGTGGTAATGAGGTATATGAATGGAATTTGAATGCCTTGACTGAAAGACAGGTTTCCATTATGGTACATCAAATGTTGATATACTCATCAATTTGTCATCATACGTATAAGAATACTGATCATGCTATATGTAAATGATTATAGTAGGATTTACAGGTCAACTCAGAGGATGGTGGGATAATTTCTTATCATGTGAAGAAAAGTATGCAATAACAAATGCATACAAAGAAGAAGTTAAAAGAGAACTAGTTACTGGTGAAGATGGAAAACCAGTAGAAAAGATTACAACTCATAAAGTTGAAGATGCTGTTTATACTCTTGTTCTTACTGTATTAGAACATTTTAATGGAATATTTTCCAATCAAAATGAGACAATTCGAACTTTATTAAATGGACTCAAATGTAACCATTTGGGATATTTTCGATGGTATAAGGATACTTTCATGAGTAGTGTTATGGATCTACCTGAAATTAAACCAAGTTATTGGAAAAATCGATTCACTGATAGTCTTCCTTCATTATTTTCTGAAAGGGTTAAGAAAGTTTTGAGAAGAGATCAACCAGAAATCCCTTATGATAGATTAACTTATGGAAAGTTAATAGGGATTTTTACTCAAGAAGGATTAAATCTTTGTAATGAGCTTAAGTTGGCTCAACAGATAAAAAGAACTCAAATGTCTGAAAAGTCTCAATTGGGAGATTTTTGTACGCAGTTTGGAATAGAAGGACCGTCTAGTTCTAAACCAAAGACAGGTCAAACTGAAGAAAGACACCATAAAAAACGTCATCGCTCAAAACGATACAAAGAAAATAAAGAAGAAAAGAAAGCTCATAGAAAGGCAACAAGGTTTGCCAGAAATTTCTCTAAAAGAGATTTGAAAAATATTAAATGTTATAAGTGTTGACGTTTTGGTCATCTTGCAACAAATTTTAAGGCCGATAAGTTTAAAGCTTTGGAGTTGGATGAACCGACTCAAGATAAACTCTATGAGTTATTATATAATCAGATTCAGATTCAAATTCTTCAGGTGATTCTTCAGATTATTGTACTGATTGTCATGTTGATAATGGTAAGCAAAAATGTATTAATTGTCCAGGTGATAATTGTACTTGCGGACAAGGTGATTTTTATAAACTGCAATCTCAGATGGAAGATTCTTATTAGATAAATTACATCAAAGTTTTGAAGAATTAACTTTTAAAATGATTTCTTCTTTAAATGTTATTGAACTTTTAAAAGATGTTTCTTATGAAAATCTTAGAAATAAGATTTTAGAAATGACTTCTTCAAAAGCATCTTCTTCAAAATAATTTGAAAAAATAAAGAAGAATGAAGTTGAAGATTTCAATTACAATTCTAGTCCTTATTCTTTACAAGAAGTATTTTCCCGAGTTGAAAAGAAAGAGCAAGATATTGTAAAAATCAGAGTTACGTCTCTGGATGATTTAAAATTAGAGGTTGAAAACCTTAAGAAAGAGATTAAATCTTTAAAACAAAATCAGTTGATTAATAATCATCGAATTTCTCAATTAGAAAATGAAAAGGATATTTCTGTTTTTGATAAAGGTAAGGCTATTATTGATGAAGAGATTGATACATCTCTTAATCCTAAATTTCTTGGAATGATGCAACTTGTCACTGCTCATCGTTGGTATATTAATTGCACCATTCTGATTAATAATGATTTTAAAATTTCAAGCATTGCTATGATTGATAGTGGTGCTGATGTTAGCTGTATTGAAGAAGGATTAATTCCTTCACGTTTTTTTGAAAAAACAACTCATATTGTCAAATCTGCTTCTAATCATGCTTTAGACATAAAATATATATTGTCTAATACTTGTATTTGCATGAGTAAGGTTTGCATTCCTCACTTTTTCTTTCTAGTTAAAAATTAATTATATCCACCAATTATACTTGGTACCCCTTTTATTAATGCTATTTGTTCCTTTTCTAACTTAAATGCAAAAGGATTTACAGCAAAATATAATGGTAATACCATTAATTTTGAATTCATATCTAAACCTATTAGCAGAGATATTAACTCTTTAATTCATTTGAAACAAAAACATAATGATTCTTTACAAATGGAAATTTATAGTCTGAATAATTCAGAATCTTTACAATCAACTAAAGTACAGGAAAAAATTAAATTAATTTCAGGAAAATATGGCAGCTGATATTTGTGCAGATCATCCAAATGCTTTTTGGGAAAGGAAAAAGCATATTGTGACTTTGCCTTATGAAGATTCTTTTTCTGAATCAGATATTCCTACAAAATCTCGCCCCTGTCAAATGAATGCAGAGTTTGTTGATTTCTGTAAAAAGGAAATTGATAGTTTATTACAAAAGGGACTTATAAAACCCTCTAAATCTCCATGGCCTTGTACTGCCTTTTATGTTAATAACGCTGCAGAACAAGAAAGAGGTGTTCCCAGGTTGGTAATAAATTATACACCTTTAAACAAAGTTTTAAAATTTAAAAGGTATCACATTCCAAATAAGAAAGATCTTCTTTCCAGATTATATGATGCTAATATATTTTCCAAATTTGTTTTAAAATCAGGATATTGGCAAATTCAGATTTTTAAGGAACATACTTATTGAACTGCTTTTAATGTTCCATTTGGTCAATTCGAGTGGAATGTTATGCCTTTTGGTCTGAAGAATGCTCCTTCTAAATTTCAAAAAATTATGAATGATATTTTTAATCCTTATATGGATTTTATAATTGTTTATATTGATGATATTTTGGTTTATTCAAAAACTTTTGAATCTCATATTAAGCATCTTGAGATCTTCAAGAAAATTGATATTCATAATGGTTTAGTTATTTCTAAATCAAAAATGAGTTTATTTCAAACTGATGTTCGATTTCTAGGCCATCAAATTTGTCAAGGAAAAAATTACTCCTATTCATAGATGAATTGATTTTGCATCAAAGTTTCCTGATATTATAACAGACAGGACTATGTTACAAAGATTTTTGGGAAGTCCAAATTACATTTCCCCTTTTTATAAAAATCTTTCTTAAGATCTTGCACCTTTGACAGATAGATTAAAAAAGAGTAATAATTGCCCTTGGAATGAGAATCTTACTTCGCTTGTTAGAAGTATTAAACAAAGGATTAAAACCTTACCTTGTTTAACTCTTTCTAACCCTGCATGGACCAAAATTATTGAAACTGATGCTTCAAATATTGGTTACGGAGGGATTCTTAAACAAGTTAACCCTCATGATAATCATGAATATCTCATTCGTTTTCATTCAGGTAAATGGACTGAAGCCCAGCGCAGATATGCGACTATAGCACATGAAATGCTTTGTATTGTTAAATGCATCTTAAAATTTCAAGATGATCTTTATAATCAAAATTTTTTGCTTAGAACAGATGCCCAATCTGTTAAATACATGATTGATAAAGATTTCAAACACGATGCTTCAAAGTTTATATTTGCAATGTGGCAGGCCCAACTAGCCCCTTTTGATTTCGAAAGTTAATATAAAAAATGAATTGATAATTCCCTCCCACACTTCTTATCCAGAGAATATCTAACCTCCTAGATAAAAATTTTAGTATGTCCTATTTTGCATTTTTCTTTGATGATAAAACTCTAATTACCATTCTAAAGGTACTCCCTTAAGAAAAGGATATTCAAGAATTAATTCTTGACAAATTGATATTGTCAATAATACAAGTCGAATTTTACTTTTCTATACATGATTATGAAGAAGTCACTAGTCCTTATTACCTGGACTTTGATGATTATTTTGATTATCACTAATTTGTTTGTATTAAAGCATGGGAGGAAATGACCCTCCTCCTTGGTCACAAGCACGTGGCAGAGGGGGTAAAAATCGAGGAAGAGGAAGATCAACCTCTCAGTCTTCTCAAAGGTCGTCATACGACTCATCATTCCAATAATACTGGAAAATAAGAGACTGGTTAATTCAAAAATTGGTGAGGCATCATCATCTTCTTCAACTATCAATTTATAAGGATATTCCAACAAATAGTCAACTGTATGAGCAATTACAGGATATCTGCAAACAAAAGAGTAAGGTGATACCTATGCTTCTTTAGCAAAAGAGGGCGATATTCAAAAATGCTCTGAAAAAGCAATTGCCAAAGAAATTATATTTCTTTTGGAAAACTCTAATATTCATAGAAGCAACGAACCTTGGATGATATTCCAAAGGTATCTAACAAAGGGGTTATATTTCCCCGGAGAATCTTATAAGACTCGATCATATTACGAGGCTATTCTGGTTCATACAAGAAGTGCGGAATTCCAGCACTTTACTTCAGAAGAAAAAGAAGTTTATAACTTCTCTAAATTTATTATTAAACAAATTATATCTGTTGAAGAGTGGGGAATATCCACTATGCAAGAAAGGCAAGTTTATGTCAACAAAATCAGTATGAACTTGACCTATTGGGATTATATCCAAGCCTTCTATAAAATTATAACAATGACAAACATAAGCACACTTGGTTTATAAAAATTTGTGCAAAGCTGCTTGAACAAACTATCCCAAATTGGTTTATCAATTGGTAGAATTACCATGGACCTTCGGTAAAGATTTTTCCAAACAATTATTTAAATCTTTACAAAGACTGGGTAAAAGTTTCCCCTTTTCTAACCAATTTATATTTATCATATCATATCTGTAATGTAGAAAAAATCGATCAAATGTATTTTTTTATCGAATTTTCTATACCGTGGATTCATATATGGATCCCAGATATAGGGTATACCCCGGAGGAAAAAATTCCTTGTCTTTATCGGACTTATTACCACAACTTTTGGGATAAGCTCATAAGACAAGACCCAAAAACTGGTCAACCTTATAGCCAAGAGCTTGTAGATCAAATACAAGGAAAGATTATAGAATACAAGGACATACCACAAAAGAAACTGTCAGCTGAAAATTCTATCAAGCATATTGCCAGAAGAATCTCTATTCAAGAAGAAGATAAAGATGAAATGATAAATGAATATCTTGAAGATGTTAAGAGGAATTTACTGCAAAACCTCTCAGAATTTGATAAATCAGATACTTCAATGAAAAGTGGAACCAGCAATGATATTGCAGACGCCCAATCTGATGATCACGAGATAAGCTTGACAGAAAATGAACTTGATAAAGTACAGGAGTTTCTACAGTCTATTAAGGACCAAGAAGACCAGATAAGGATGAAAGCAAAAGGAAAAATGATAAAACAGTAAAAAACTATGTAAGAGGACCAGATAAAGGGACCCACTTAGTTTTTATTTACAGTAAAAATACTGTGTAAGGGGACCAGATAAGGGACCCACTTAGTTTTTAATTTTCCTATATAAAGAGCACTCTCCCTCAGATAAGAGGATGGAGCTCTTCCACATATTTTATTCTCTCTCTTCTCTCTCTTGTAAAATATTTTATTGTGATGAGATAAGAATTCAAGCTTCGGTGTGATATTTAAGGTAATTCAAAACTACTTTTCTTATTTTCTTTTATGATTGCCGCCGCGACTATGTCCGGCTAAGATAACTTTCATATCTATTCTAGCTGCATAATTTCTGTAGGATGTTCTTGTTTAATATCTGGATCTAATCAAGTTATAATGAATTCTTATTATAGTTCTTAAATCTTTTATCACAAGTTTTGACTTGGTTTCGAGGTGGTGGTACAGTCTGATAATACACTGCTAATGGTAGCGAGCATGTGGTATTGTAAGTCCCCGTTTATTGTTGAAGAAATGGGCAGCCTAAAACCCATGTTAGAACTTCTATACATTATCATGTATATTATTGTGACATGCCTCATGCTTGAGTAAAAGTTTACCATACAGCCGAAACTTAGGATAAAAATTTTTATAAACTATAATACGTTTCAAGTATAACTTGGTCATGTGCAAAGCTAGATCTAGATGGCCGAGCGGACTACCGCCAGCCTTGTAGATGCATACATTACAACTCACATGATATTGTGTGAATAATGTTTAGACCTATAATTTAGCTATTAAAAAAATACATGTCTTTCATATATTCCATCAAAAATACACAAGGTACTATTTAACACCTAATCCATTTAAATTTGAACTCTTTTGATTTGCAGCGGGTAGTGTCTTAAAAAATTATTAGTTCTTATTACTCCTATCTTGCTTAAAAACTCTGAAGCCAAAGAAGCAAGAGTAAAATATTGTGTCCATAGCTCAAAAAAGATAGAAAAGGAAGAAAATTATAACAATTGGCACCAAAACGTTACATTAGAAATAAAGTATTATTTCAAGTTGAATATGTAAAAGAGAATAATGATTGAAAGAAAACCTTGCTCAAGTCTCAGTTCCAAAGGATCAAGTGCCTTTTGTTTGGATGAATCACCTAAAACTAACAACAGTGTACATATAATTATGGCCAACAATGAAAAAACATGACAAAAATCACACTTGTATATGAAAGTTTAACCTTTAAAAGATTATACTTTAACTTTTACATTTAAGTTTTTGTCTATAGCTCAAAAAAGTTAGAAATTCATAACAATTGGTACCAAAATTACATTTTCATGTTGTACATGTAAAAGAGAATCATGAATGAAAGAATACCTTTCTCAAGTTTCACCTTCAAACAATGAAGTGATTTCACTTCACTTGAATCACCTAGGAAATTAATGACAATATGCATATTAGCAAGAGAAAATGTCCAGTAATAATTAAGACCAACCACAAAAAAAAATGATCAAAATAAAAATTTACATAATGTCTAGAATTTGAAAGATGGTACTTCAACTTTTACATTCGATTTTGCTTCTAGCTCAAAAAAGTTAGAAAATTATAACAGTTGGCACCAAAATTACATTTTCATGTTGAAGCTGTAAAAGAGAATTAGGAATGAAATTATACCAGCTTGATCAAGTTTCAACTTCAAAAGATGAGGGGCTTTCACTTCGCTCGAATTACGTACAGAATTAATGACGATATGCTTATCAAGAAGAGAAAAACTCTAGTAATAATTAAGCGCAACCACGAAAAAGCATGACCAAAATCACACTTTATATGAAAATCTAAGATTTGGAAGATGGAAATTCAACTTTTACATTCGACTTTGTGTCTATATCTCAAAAAATTTAGAAAATCATAACAATTGGCACCAAAATTATATTTTCATGTTGAAGTTGAAAAAGAGAATCTATAGTGAAAGAATGGATACCTTGCTCAAGTTTCACCTCAAAGGACGAGGTGCTTTTTACTTTTCCCAAATTACCTGGGCAATTAATGACAATATGAATATCAGGAAGATAAAAATTCCAGTAGCAATTTAGGTTTATTAAAAGAACATGACCCAAATCACGCTTGTATGTGAAAATCGTAACATTTGAAAGATTCTACATTAGATTTTTCATTTGACTTTGTTGAATTGGTATCGAGCGATACTAGTCAAGGTTAGACAACGAGTACTCATCAATAACATTATTTAGGTAGAAGAAGAATGTTTGAATAAGACATAGTCAAAGCATGATTAACAAGCATAATCAATAATGGATCCCCATTTATGACAATTGAAGTGTGGCAAGATCATGTATATCACAATTTGAAGGGATGTATTTACCACCGAGCAATCCTTTTTGTCCAAATTAACATTTTAAATTGTGTTTTCTGTTACAGTAAAAAATCAAATACTGGATATATGGAGTAACATTTTTGGTTTATTTATTGTTATAAACTAATAATAAATGAATTAATAACTCAACAATAGTCTCTAGGGGTTTGAGTTACAAGGGAAAGTTTTTATAACAATGATAGATTCAGAATTTTCATGAAAGCGGTTTGAATCATATATAAACAATATAATTTATTCCTAAGTAAATTCAACATCTTCTATATGTACATAAAATAACAAACAACGAAATGTGATCTCATAAAATATATATAGAATATGAAAAAACTTCACCATATTAGTTAATGGTTTGAGGAAAAATTAACAAAGAATATAAAAGTAGAACCGAAAGATGACGATAAATTGTTACAAACCTATTGAATTGTTGTCATCCAATGATGAAAGCATGACGCAATGTTGATATTACTTTATATAAGATGTTTAATGAGCAAAATTCAATATAAATTCATCATTAGTGTTAATTGTCACTCCCTCTGTCCAATAAAAGTTGTTCCCTGTTGATTTGACACACTTCTTAAGAAACAATAAATAACAGGGGTAGTATTACTATTGTACGGTTTGACGTGATTAAATTTGATGATTTGGAAAATTTGTTAGATGATAAATAGTATTTAATAGAAAGGGTAAAATAGATATAAAAGGTACATTATATCTTGATTTACTAAATTGGACAAGTATTGTTAGACAACTATTTTTAGTATGATGGAAAGGTATTGTTGGACGGAGGGAGTATTAACTGGTTGAAAACAAAAGGTTTGACAACATTTAGCAATTATTTAACATTTAATAGAATTTCATTAAATAACATACCTATTTATTTTTCTTTAATTCATTTTCTCTATTCATCAGAAATGTGAGAAGTTTTGCATGTTATTAACTAATATCATTCTTATTAGGGTAAACTAAATAAATGATTTGAAGAAATATGTTAGAGGAAAAACTCAACTTGTAATAAAATGATTTTATTCAAAAGTTAACCAATAAGTTAAGCATATTCATTTTCAAATTCTTTTTATATAATAATCATATGTTATTAGCTGGACACTGTGTAACTTACAAAATGAATATGGTCAATTTATGAGTCTTTAGCTTGCAGTTAAGTTAGGAGGTTAAAAGAATGTGAAATATTTTTAATAATTAGTATTTAACTTATTTTATATTTCATAATATTTTGAATTAGAATAGTGCTAAAATGTCATTTCAACTTGTTTAATATAATATGATTTTGTTATGTGTATTATCACATTATTTAATATTTACATATTACAAGTCTATTTGCCAAATGTTGTGTCATATTATTTAATGTTTTCTTATTGCAGGTCTATCAATATGCAGTATTTTTAGATTTATTAACTATTTCACATTATGTGAATCTATTAGTAGATCTACATATATATTGCTATATCAAGCGGAGATCCTTGAAACTACATAAAGTTATCTTGTGGACTATATGTTACCTGCTTGACCCATGGAAGAAGTCACTAATGTTTGCAGTCGAGTATGCTATTTATATTACACCCCTTGGAGTCAGGGCTTTTCCCGAACCCTGTTAACACATAATGACATTCCTTAAAAGACTTCCTTATGGGGGAGAAAAAATCAATAACACTATATTTGGGGGACAACTTGTGAATTGTTTGTAAAATTCGATGACATATTTGATCCTTTTCTCTTTAATAAAAAAATATCTTACATGTTTTACGTACCTTTCAGGAAATAGTAGAATGATCCTTTTTTGAGAAAGATGATAATCGTATGAGATATGTGTGACTATGGTCTAAAATTATATAAGTTATTATAAACACCAGAGAATAGCATATTCTGGTGTATCTATGATTGAGAAATTTAGAAGCAGACATATAGCCAATCTAATATTATTCGGGAGAAAGGGTTATATTTTGGGCAATGTTCACATAGGGAAAAATGTAAATGGTAATCTATTTCCTAAATAACTAAAATAAATAAGAAAAAATGGCATAAATAGTCGTTTATCAAAATGACCCACAAATATATACTCTCTCCAGTTTCATGCGAGCAAACGCTGAAGAAGAAGCCTATAAAGTTAACAACACATGACGAGTAAAGACTCAAGAACTAATAGATATAGTCCCTCCCCTGATATTCTGTAACGACCCAAACAATCGTTATTTAGAAGGGGAAAAAAGGCACAAAAAAGTTGTAGTCTAGCGGGGAAAATGCCGCTGGCGTGACGGTGCTGCAACGGCAACTTACCCGGCTAAAGCGGGATCGGTGAGGCAGAATCCAAATTTTAAGAAATTCCTATTTTCATCTTTCCAAAAATAACCTATAGGTCGTAAATTACCCCTAGAAACCCCAGAAAACTTATTTCAAGTTTGGAAAAGAAGGAGAGGAAGCTTTCTAGCATAGCGATGGAGGAATCTTGCGAGATCTTGGCCAAATTCACATTAGCGAATCCTAAAAAGCGGGGAAAGTAGTCAAAACTCCGTCCAATCGCTTGGCGCCCAGGTAGGCTAGATTTTATGCATTGAGTAGTTGTAAATTTGTTCTTATCGTGTAATATATGAAATCAATTGTAGGAGATATGTGTAGGCCTTCGTGCAGTATGTAAATTCAATGGGAAAAGTTATATGCTTGCAACATATTTGGGGTTGGTGCTTGATGTAGAGAATCGATAATTGATCGAGTGTTCTTAGTTATTTTATTGAGTAGAGTTCCTTCATTAAGCAAGAGCATCTAATAGAAGGTAATGATTTTTTGTCTATGCTAGGCTTAATTTATCGATGTAACTCATCATTGAATGTTTAATAATATAATTTTAACAAACCGTAATGCCGAACCCTAATGAAGAACTAGATCTAAACTTGGCCTCTTGTGTGATAAAAATTGGGGGAAATATTAATAGGTGATGGTTGAGTTCATAATTGAGTGATGAATCTATGTTTTTGCTTCATGGTGATACATATACATTATATGCATATAAATGTTCCAATATTGATCACAAATGTTGAAAGTGATATAGGTGAAAGATGTAGCAATGAAATCATGGTATAAATGTGTGATCTTGATAGTGCATTGTGATTTTTATTATGGTGTGTGAGTGGGGATTGTATTTCCACGTTCCGGAAAGCTAACTTTTCATCAAATTGCCACATTCCAGCATACGTGGGATTCGATTGCTACATTCCGGCAAGCTAACTTTGAATGGGATTGCCACGTTCTGGAATACTTCGGATTGGATTGCCACATTCCGAAAAACTAATTTTCGATAGAATTTACATGTTCCAACATACTTAGGATCCTATTGCCACGTTCCGGCAAGCTAACTGTTTAGGCTTCTGTTCCGTGAGAGAACCAACTACTTGTGACCATAGTGTAGGGTATCGTATGTTATATTTTGATATTGTGGTGTTCATATACTTGTGATGTTCGTTCTTATCTAATGATGACCTAGTGTAAGTGGAACCATGTCCATGTATGTAAGTGTAGGGTGATGTGTACATATCTTACGAAGTGTACTTGTCGGAAAAAGAGAGAGAATTTATTGAGGTGTTTTTGGGTAGGTACCCAAAGAGAATGAGATAGGTCTACATATTGAAGTAAGGAGAAACTTTATGGATTGGGGTAGAAAGGTGATGATAATTTAAGAATATGACCAGATCGATTGGTTGAAAAGGATGTTAGTGGTAATTGGGAATATCTAATGTGGATAGAATGTTTAGGCTATTATTTAGTAGAACTAGAAGTGTTAAAGGTATGGGAAGGAAATGGTTAGTAGTTAGAGCTTTGCTGTAAGTTGAGGGGATCGTAAGAAAGGGGGCCAATGGTGGAGAATTGAGTGGTGCGAGCATGATCCTATTATTCTTTTTTTTTATTGTGAGGTGGGTGTCGATTTGGCCGATGATGCCTACCAGTACGTGTGGTTGTACTGATACTTCTCTTGCTATGTGTTTTTCACATAGTGTTGATGCAGGAATGGTGATGTCACATTAGGTGAAGACGAAGAATTCCTCTAGTATCTTTGATTCCTTTTCCGCGTGGTGGAAGATGTGTTCTATTATTATTTATTTTCTAATCGTTACTCTTAGTAGCTCTTGTACCTATTTGACTAGGTCCTTAGGGTAGTTAAATTATTTTACAAATTTTAACTATTTCGTGGAAAACGGTTTGTTTATAAATATTTTTTTCTCTACTATATCTGTATTTTGTTATTTCTCCGTATGAATGACAAATTTGTAATAGAGCCTAGGTTACTGGTCTCCCCGGACAAGAGAAATATGTGAACTACACTTTTGTGGATTGGCGTGTTGACGTCAACATTTTATCAACAAGAGGCTACGAAGAATTCTATTAAGTCATTCCACTCCTTTACTGCTTTTGTGCGAAGAGTCTCTTGTTGTATGAGTTTAGTCCAATTGGTATCTTTCAATTCTAGTTTGTATTTTGATGATGTGGAATAACTTCATTGACACGACCAACGAACACCAATAAGTCAATTGGAACTTGAAGGTTCAAATTGTCATCTAGCCTTAGAGGTTATAAAGATCATGGATGGTCCGTGATGACCATCTTTGGGATGAACTAATTAACATATTTAAACTTCATGTGCATTGTACATGGAAAATTGTGAATGTGTGTTCCTTGCTTCCTGAAAAATATTTGGAAGTGTATGCTTTGTTGTTTAAATTTAAGTATATTGTGCATTGTTTTTTTAAATCATATATATTGTACATTTTTTGTCAAATGAATTAATTGTTTATGTGGAAGTATTATTGCATGACCTAAATAATTGGTTAAATCATTAGAATTGTGCAAGTTGTAATGTCTGGTTGTGTCCTTAGGATGTGTAGGTTGTAGTGTCAAGTTACTTTTTTTCTTTAGAACCCGCACGTCACATATTCTAGTTGAATCAATTGAGAATCCCGATGGAATGGTGAAAAAGGAGGTTGGAAAAATATTGGAAGGATAAAAGGTTCCCAGAAAATCGTTGGGAAGGTTCCTGTCCTATTCGAGCCGATGCAGCGGGATTCTTACCGCTGGCGTGGTACCTCTACAGCGGGATTATCCCACTAAAGCAAACGGAGGAGGCAGAACCTCAATAGGAACTTTCTTGTTCTTCCATGTTCTCAAAATACAACCCGAGATGGATCCGAACTGAACCCTTCAACTCCTAAACAAGTGTTTGACAACAGTTCTAACCACAAGTGATTAAGAATTAAAGTGGCCTTCCTTAGACAACAAAAACAAGCATCAATGTGCTACAAAAATTAGTAATGTCTAAAGGAAAAAAATATAAAATAGTTGTCTTAAATACAAGCCCAAGAAAGGACGAAGGGGAGCGAATTGAAAAATCCTCGGACAAAGAGGTGCCGATGTCAGAATTTAACTCCCTCGGAGGAACTAAGCTGGTCTAGGCCTCCCTCATCTCTTGAAATTAAACATAGTCCTCCTTCTCCGCAAGGGGAAATTCCTTTCCGGGAGCGACACAGGTAAAAATAGTTCTCACTGCCTTCAATAGCCGAATCAACAGACGATCCCTAACTATGTTCTTCTTCCTCTCCTGGTGCAGCAGGCAAAAGAGTAACTCTATTTCCACAGCAGTGTTGGGTGGAAATGATGTAAAGACGACATATGCACTCCCCCATCTTCTTCCGCACAATGTCCATATCTATCTCGACCGGTGCATCCGAGAGTGGGTCCTCGTCCTTAGAACCTGCGGCTCCCCTGTTGTTGCTAGCCTTGATCGTCCTCCTCCTCTTGTCCTTAGAAGTAGAACCTACCCGAACAAAAAGAGAGTTAATAGGGGGATCCATAGAGTAATACCTCGTCAGAATCGAACAAGGGCACTCCTGGCCCCTTTCATAGGGCAGTGATAAGACTAGGAAAGAAGACACATAGGGCAGTGATAAGACCGGGAAGGAAGACTACCTTCTTGTTTCCCCGGTAGAACATCTTCCACTTCAAGATAGTCTATGCCCCCGCATTAAGCTTAACCTTTTATATAACACACCACCACCAGAGCCTGAGTAAAAGTAACGTCGGTGCGGTTGCTCTATGGGTGAATCCTTCTAGATACCATATGTAGACATCTCTTCGCATTCGGTGACCAATCAACACTAGTGAGGCCTTCTAATGTATCCATTAAACCTGCTCCCATCTCGCAAGATACACAATAGTGTCCCGGATCCACTCTAGATCCATCTCCCTGAGTTTGGCATCGTACTCCGAGTTTGAAACCTATAGCACCTACCATACCTTATTAATAGCAGTAGCGTTCAGGGGAATGTCGACTCCCTGAACGAGAATGACCGGGTAAGGGTCATCCTAGCGTACAGTGGGGAGGATGACATAGAAGTCCCTCACCAAGGTATAGAGGCAATCTAGGGGAGTATTAGTTAGTGCGATCCACCCAAACTCGACAAAATGAGCATACAAAGCATGAGCTTTCTCCTCCAACTTATGTCATACCAGCGCCTTCTCATAGCAAAACCCTATAATGCGATAATCATGATGCCTCTCCCAACTAGCAGCATTTTCAAACAAGATGAAAAGTTCATTTTCATTATTTTGACCATCTATTTGAGAGATCCTGTGAGAAATAAGATAATTAAGGACTATATAGACTATGTAGGAAGCCTAAAACGAAAAGAGAAATATTTTTCTAAAAAAGGAGCCAAGCTACTAGCCTAAGCAATCCCGCTGTAGAGGACATCATCCTGCAACAGTGGGATGATATAGGATGCTACAACGTGATGCAAACCGCTGCAGCGACCATTATCTGCTGAACTCAAGACGCAAAAAACACATCTTTCATCCCAAGATCCCCGTTTTTATTAGTTTTTCAGCGGATCAGAGTATATTAACTACCCTAGAACACGAATGTGTAAGTATTTCAACCAAATAACCCCTTTTTGAGAAAAAAAAATTGAGTTCATGCAAAGATGGCTGTTCAACTTCCTCCACCCTTTTCCTATTGATCTACCCCTTTTTTTGTAGAGTCCTTACACCTAGGAAACTATATAAATGTTGGAGGCGTAAGAGAAATAACCATGATACGATTTTCTAACACATTTACTAACCTAATAAAATTTTCAAAATAACTACCCAAAAACCATTATGATTGGATCAGCTAATTTGCATGCAATCTTGTTAACGAAACTAGGAAATAATAAGAACGAATGAAATGGGAAACATACCTTGAATTCGACGTTCAGAATAGAGTGAATTGAGAGAGTTGGGAGTTTATTATTAGGGAGTGTAAGAGAAAATATGATTTTCCCCCTTTTACCCTACTTACTGCTACCCGATTTCCTGCTCCAACGGGATATCTCCTGCTACAGCGGTAGAGATATTGTTCTAGAGGGAAGAACTTGAGGAAAACATGGAGTTGGATTCAACCTTCACATGTTGCTTGATAAACCTCCCTAACGTGGAAATGCAGTACTCCTTTTTTGTAGTACATTTTAACCCCTTTATTCTAGTGTGTGTCTACCCTTTCAGGGTTTTGAATCATTAGATGTCGCAAACATTCATTATTCCGTGGAAGAGTCATTTAGGTAGTAGGGAGAATTCCAAAGTTAGAGCATGTGATGACCGAGCCTTAGTCGTTAATTAAATTCGTATATATTGTAATGACCTGAACCGTTGTTATTTAGAAGGAGCAAAAAGGTGCGAAAAATTTAGACTCTGTCCTGCTACAAAAGGAAAGATGCCACTGGCACAACGGTGCTGCAGCAACAATTTACCCTTATAAAGTGGGATCGGCAAGGAAGTATCAAAATTTTTTGAAATCCTTAACTTTTCAGCTTTCAAAAAATAACCTATAGGTAGTAAATTATACTAGAAACCCAGAAAAGTTATTTCAAGTTTAGGAAAGAAGGAGAGGAAGATTTCTAGCATGTAAATGGAGGAATCTTACGAGATCTTAGCCAAATTCACAGTAGTGAATCTGCAAAAGTGGGGGAAAAAACACCATGCAATTGCTTGGCGCGTTGGTAAGTTAGGTTTATATACATTGAGTTGTTTTAAAACCATTCTTACCGTGTATTATATGAAATAAATCATAGGATATATGCATAGGCCTTCGTGCACCAAGTAACTTACATGGGAAAACTTATGTGCTTACAATGTATTTAGGGTTAGTGCTTGATATAGGGAATTTATGATTGATTGAGTGTTCTTAGTTATTTTCTTGAGTAGAGCTCCTTCATTAAACAAGAGTATCCGGTATAAGGAATTGAATTTCAGTGTATACTAGGTTTAATCCGTCGAAGTACTTGTCGTTGAATGTTTAGTAATGTAAGTTTAACAAACACTAATGACGAGCCCAAATGAAGAACTAGGTATAAATTTGGCCTCTTTTTTGATAATAGTTGGGGGGGGGGGGGGAATTAGTAGGTGATGGTTGTGATTCATAATTCAGTGATGAATGCATGTTCATGCTGCATGATGATACTTGTATGTATATCGATGTTGCAATACTGATTACTCGTGTTGAAACTGAGATAGGTGAATGATTTAGCCATGAAATCATGATACAAACGTATAATCTTGATGATGTGTTATGATTTTATTTTTTTGATTGATTAGGGATCATATTGGCACGTTTCAAAAATCTAACTTTTGATTGGATTGCCACGTTCCGACATACATGGGATCGAATTGCCACGTTTAGGCAAGCTAAACTTGGATCAGATTTCACGTTCTAACATACATAGGATCGGATTGCCACATTCTAGAAAGCTAACTTTGGATCGGATTTCCATGTTATGACATACTTCGGATCGGATTGCCACGTTCCAAAAAGTTAACTATTTGGGATTGGGTTCCGTGAGAGAACGAACTACTTGTGACCAAAGTATTGGATATCATATTTTTTATTACAATATTGTGGTGTGCATATACTTGGGATATTCGTTCTTATCGAATGATGACCTAGTGTAAGTGTAACCATGTGTATATATGTGAATGTGGGGTGATGTGTAGATATCTTATGAGGTGTACTTATCAGAAAAGGAGAATTTGTTGAGGTGTTGTTAGGTAAGCACCCAAGGAGAAAGAGACAGGGCTGGAGATTTAAGTAAGAAGAAACTTTATGTCTTGGGGTAGATAAGGTGATGATAATTTAAGAATGTGACTAATTGGAATTATCTAATATGGATAACATGTTTAGGTTATGATTTGATAGAAATATAAGTGTTAGCGGCTGGGGAGGGAAATAGTTAGTAGTTAGAGCAATGGTGTTAGTTGAGGGTGTCGTCATAAAGGGGGGCAAGGGTGGAAAATCAGTGGTCCGAGCATGATCTTATTATTCTTTTCATATATTATGAGGTGATCATCTAGTTGACCTATTATGCCTACTAGAACGTGTTGTTGTACTGATACTACTGTTGCTATATCTTTTTTACACAGCTCTCTGGATGCACGGTTGGTGATGTATCATTAGGTGAAGACGAAGAATTCCTCCAGCACTGTCACGACCTGATAAAACACCCTAGTAATAACATGGCGTACTCAACCTCAAAGAGGTCTTATACAAGCCTCACAACATTCATGACATTCGATCATAAAGGAAAAATGACAAGGAATTAAAACTTTTCATTTAAAAACTCCACTTCAGGAACACGACATTTAAAATCATAACAGAATCCTACATCTCACATGGACATCTATCCAAGACATGGAACCTAAAGATAGGGTCACGACCCTCACAATCGAAAAACATAAACAAGACTAGACATAACCTATTACAAATTAAATACAGGAAACTTGTAAATACTTGTCCCGAATCATGAGGACATACACTTGGTCTTGGAGAACTCTTCCCAAGCCCTTGAATCTAGAGAAATCTATCTCTTGTAGAAACCTACACTTGCAGTAAAATGTAGAAGAAATATGTGTTAGAACAATTAAGTACTAAGTATGATAACCATGCAAAAACATGCTTAGAGACATTTCATTTGAAACTCATGCATATATCATTTTGGTAAAACTTCATGAATAAGAGCATATTAGGCATAATCTCCAAAAGTAATCAGAATACAAATCATATCTTCACATTAGGATATATTTAGCATACAAGCTTTAGACAATACATATTCATGAATAACGTAAGCATTACATTCTTCACATAAACACATTAAGACCATCCCCTAAGATAATAATAAGTCATACTTGTGCTATGTATGAGTAACATCTCATAATACTACTCACACTAAGTATTCCTTAAAGCCTCCCTAGACTAGGCACATTCAAATTCATCGCGTCAAGACAAAAGAAAAAACTCAACATCCTTAAAATCATACTCATAACACATAATAGCATAACCACATAAGTAACCCTAGATTACTCTTGTGTCATGTATAGATAAGGTTCCATATCCCTACCTAAGCTAAGTACCATCTTTGGACTAACATAGTCATACCTGTCATACACTACTCTCATCCATAGTTCGTACACATAGTAAAGAGACATTCATAATCATGTTCATATTCATAATTCATAAGCATACATCATATTCAGAGCACATAGACATACTTCATATTCATAGAACATAACGTGATGCATATTCATAAAACATAACATAATGCATATTCATAGTGCATAAACATAATACATACTCATAGTACATAACATAATGCATATTAAAGTACAGAAATATAATGCATATTCATAGTACATATACATAGGAGGAAAACACCATGACTACTCTCAAAGTCCACTTGTGCAATGTATGAATAGAATTTCATACTACAACTCATACTAAGTAGACCCTTTTGAGAAACCATAGCATATATCTCACTTCCGTATTCATAATTCATATTATTGTTTAATTAGAGGGAATATACCTTAACCAACATAAATCATGTGAGCTACATGGAATCCGGTGTTATATGAACCCACACCAAAAAAGATGTTCTACTTGCCTAGGATATAACCAACATATTTAGATTTAGTATGGATTTACTAGTTAATACCTATGCGGTCACATAGTTGTGGGATAGGTAGATTGCTTCTAAAAACCTGGCCTGACTGTCGGGAGAGTTTCATCTCATGAGAGCTTATGTAGAAGACCCAGCGTAACTAGCGGGAGAGTCTCTACCTCATTTTCCATATCCTCTTGGTGTTAAGCGTTATTACTAAAATTATACATTAATAGTATATATATTATATATACATGTGTGAAGGAATACTTTAGCCTTGATTCAATAAAATTCATAACATAGCTCATTGATTCAATAAGGTGACAACTACCTTTCACTTTGAGAAACCTAAAATACATGTGACAAATCATTTTACATACATTCATTGTATTTTCATGAGAATTATCTTTCAACCAAAACAATAGGATCACCATAATCATATTTATGCATGTAGTGTGTTCTTAATTGTCGCTACTATGAAGAAACAACAACAACATTACCATGATATACACTTCCCTCTCAAAGTGCTCATAAGCATGTTCATACTATCATAATCATGCATAATCTTCATATATTGCATTCATGAACTTATAGACCATGAAACTGAACACATCCCATTCATTATACTAGACATGTACATAATCGTAATTCAATTAGTTCATTCATTCATTGCATGTGTATACTCATATAATCATATTATATGTCATGTGAGTATAACCCTTCGACAATAGCACTATATACAATTCAACATATACCATGATGTAAGCACCTCCACCATAAGTGGATGAATCTATTCATACTCAATAACTAAACACCTCCACCATAAGCGGATCACACATCAATCTATCACAATTGTATGTCATTAAGGATCAATCTCAACCCATAGATTAAAGATACTAAAAGAGGTAAAACAATTGACATCCTTCATCATCCACATAAGCAATTCAAAATAAACTCATTCATAACTTCCCTTTTTAGGTAATGATCCTCATATCACCAATACATCAATAATTCACCCCAATAATATATAATTGATGCCATGACTTCATAAAATAATTTCATATAAACAATTACTATTCATTATACTTTCATAATTAACCAGTTTCCAAAATAAAAGAGTGTAGGAAGAATCATGGGTTCTTGAAGGAATTTAATGTAAAAACAACTTATAATCATCTATTAAACCTTAATTCATCAGTATAAATGTTTTGAAAACGTTTTAGCATTGAACCCATGCTTAGATTTGAAAATAGGGTTTTGATCTTTGAAAGATTTTGAAATTCTTTTTGAGTGCACTCCTTGAAAGAAATATTGATCAAGGATGAAGTATCAACATATCTATATTAAAAAAACTTTAAAAAATTGATGAAGAAAATCTTTTTAAATCCTCGAATCCAAACTTCCATGACTTCTTCATCTTCCTTGAGTTTAGAGAGAGAAATATTGGAGGAGATGAACTTTTTATTTGAAGTGGCTCTTTGTGAAAGTGATTTATTTTAGGGATATTTTAATTTAAAATCCCTTATGTAGTTATTTAGAAATAATATAAAATATACCTACTTTATAATTTAACTTAAAAATAATATTTACGATTTACGAATGTCCTTTCATATATGGACTTAGACAAAATATCTAACGAAATGTTTAAGAAAGCATTTAAGGTCCGTGAAGTGGTTCACTAGCCTTGAACCCTCTCTTAAAGTTATATTTAGCCAAAATTTTGTACCTTTTTATATCTCTAATTTATACTTAACTTCTAAGGTTCATACATTAGGCTTTAGTTCAACCTACCATTTTGTGAACCGTTACATTATCCCTCACTTAAAAACATTCAACCTCGAATGACGCTTTGAACACATTAAGGGAACGATTCAAGACTAGAATCCCAGCATGCATGCAACATCACAAACAATGCAGAAAACTAGGAGGAAACATCAATTCCACATCAATAAGTTCAACGCAACACAAGATTGTAGGAACTACATCTACAAACTCATTATGCATCAAAACATCAACATTTCTCATATCATAATTCATAGGGGGAATGATCTTCTCTAACTAAAATCATGCTCATCTTTCATCATAAAGCATTTTGTACAATTCTTCACACAATATCAAATAAGCATGCTCTATATTTCAACTCATGAAGCATATAAATAACTATACTAGATACATATCAACATGAGGAACATGTAACTCATGAAAAACTCAATTTAGGAAAAATATTAATCCTTCAAAAACATGCACAGTATAAGGAGATAATGGAAATCTCGAAATTACTCAGGAATCCTAGACATGGAACATGTCCAAAAGCAAACTCTTGGTCTCAACGTTGAATAGGAATAGAAGAAAGGGATGAGGATATCAGAATTTTCTTAAATAAATGTTGCTATCTAAGAACATGATCTTCCCCTTGGGAGTAAACACCATTACTAAAACTCAAATATTACTCCGTTCCACAAAACCAAAGCATTACCAAGATTCATTATAACCTATAAAAACAATAGAGGTCTAGTGATCATGCTTCCAAACCCTACAAAATTTAACAAGAGTGACTCTAAGGGATAAAGGAACCCTAAGACACATATATCAACCAAGAGTGCATATCATAAAATGAGTCAAAGTGAACTTGTCATCTTTGAGCTAGAGGAGGAATAGAAAGGAACATAAGGATATTGTGACATCTCATTGGCCCTTGGCCACCCAATTAAGAACATTTAACTAAAATCCTTTACTAAATACCACTCATCTACATTCTCATTGAAGAACTCTTTATTCTTCTATTTCTTGACTTGGCGGTCTAAGATCCCAATTGGTACATCAAAATTAGAGAGATTCTCATATAAGCAGTCTTACTCATAAGCAACCTTACCAGTTCATCTCATGGTCTCACATGACAACTAGAATGGGACTAAACTCATCAAACTCACTACACCTATTAAGGTGAGATTATCAAGAAAGCCTAATTCATAACATCAAGGACATTAGATGATACCATCTAAGAACATTATCCCCTACATAGGGGGTAAGCCTGCACAAAATCTTTGCAACATCACTTCCTTTAATTCTATGGTCGAAAAAAGTCATCACTTTAACCTTTACACTCATTACTCAAGTGATTCTATCCAAAGGTAATTTACACTTATACTCTCCTTTACAGGAGTCTACTTACACAACATCTCTAGGCATCACTTAACACCAATATACCACCCAAATATTTTAAATAAACCTTAAAACTTCATCATGACCTTCTGCAAACATAACACATAACCATAAAGCAACTCATCCAAACCAAAGATTTCATTCTACCATAACAACTCTTGCCTAGCTAGCCACATTATAACAAAAGCATCTCCACTTACCTTTTTCTCCCTCAATTATTGAAGCATTAGCCCTTCAAGTAGTCATATCTAGATGTCCGTCGGACAAGGAATAAGAAAGAGATCTTAGGGAATAAAGCTCTATGGCACGACAGAAGAGTAATGAAGAAAGTGAAACTTCCTAACGTCCTATAGCCTCTCGTTCATAGATGTGTTGTGACTCACAGTGAATAACAAGACTCTACTAGACATGGGTATGAGACATCATAAACCTTATGCTCTGATACCATGTTTGTCACGACCCTAAAACACCCTCTAGTCGTAACACGCCGTACTCGACCTCGAAGCGGTCCTATACAAGCCTCATAGCATTCATAACATTCGATCACAAGGAAAAATGAAAAGGAAATATAACTTTCCATATAAAAACCACTCACTTTGAGAATACGAGATGTAAAATCATAGCGGAAGCTTGCATCTCAAATGGCCATCTAGACAAGACATGGAACCTAAAGATAGAGTTACGACCCTTCACAATTGAAAGACTTAAACAAAACTAGACATAACATATTACATATTAAATAAAAGAAACTTCTAAATACTTGTCTCTGAATCACGAGGACATACACTTTGTCTTGGAGAACTCTTCCCAAGACCTTGAATCTAGAGAACTCTTTCTCCTGCCTTAACCTACACTTGTAGTAATAAGTTCAAGAAATATGAGTTATCGCAATTAAGTACTAAGTATGATGACCATGCAAAAACATTGTCCGAAAGGGATATTTCATTTGAAAATCATGCATTTGTCATTTTGGTTAAACTTCATAAAATAAGAGCATATTAAGCATAATTTCAGACACTAATCAACATACAAATCATATATTCAAACTAAGATATATTCAACATACAAGCTTTAGACAATACATATTCATAAGGAACATAAGCATTACATACTTCACATAAACACATTAAGACCATCCCTTAGACAACTTTAAGTCATACTTGTGCAATATATGAATAACATTCCATAATACTACTCACACTAAGTATTCGTCAAAGCCACCCTAGAATAGGCACATTCACATTCATCGCGTCAAGACAAGGAAATAACTCATAATAGACCCAAGCAAGATATATATTATTTCATAAAATACATAAGTCAACATTCTATATTAACTTAATTAAGAGTTCATCATTCATTAGACATTAATTCAACATCCTTACTAGCATAAGATATAATTGCATAACCACATAAATAACCGTAGATTGCACTTGTTTCATGTGTAGATAACGTCCCATAAACCTAGCTAAGTACCATTTTTGGACTACCGTGGCCATACCTATCATACAATAGTCTCATACATAGTTCATTGATATAATAATGATACATTCATAATCATGTTCTTCATAATTCATAAACATACTTTATGTTCACAGTGCACACACATACTTAATATTCACAACACATAACATAATGCATATTCATAATACATAAACATACTTAAATTCACAACACATAACCTAATGCATATTCATAGTACATACACATAATGCATATTCATAGTACATTAACATAAGAGGAACACAACA
Organism: Solanum pennellii; assembly: GCF_001406875.1. NCBI lineage: Eukaryota > Viridiplantae > Streptophyta > Magnoliopsida > Solanales > Solanaceae > Solanum > Solanum pennellii. Next base: position 49,312,126 of record NC_028646.1, on the reverse strand, counting down.
TGACTACTCTCAAAGTCCATTTGTCCAATGTATGAATGACATCCCATACTATCACTCATACTAATTAAGCCCTTTGAGGAACCATATGATATGACTCCCTTTCGTATTCATAAGTCATATTCTTGTTCATTAGAGGGAATATGACAAAATTCATACATTAATAATATTTATATTGTATCAACAAGTGTGAAGGAATACTTTAGCCTTCATTCAATACAATTCATAACATAGCTTATTTATTGAATAAGGTGAGAAGTAACTTTCACCTTTAGAATCCTAATATACATGTGAGAGATACTTTTACATACATTCATAATGTTCTTATGATAACTATCTTTAAATCAACACAATAGGATTATCTTAGCCATGTACATTGCATATTTCATAATGTATAAAGGTGCATATGAGAACTATACTTTCAATCGACACCATAGATACACCATAATCATATTTATGCATGGAGTGTGTGTTTAATTGTCCCTACTATGACAAAGCAACAGCATTATTATCATAATAGACACTTTCCTCTCAAAGTGTTCATAAGCATGTACATAATATCATAATCATGCATAATCATCATTTATTGTATTCAAGAATTTTTAGACCATGCATCTCAACACATCCACATTCATTATGCCAGAAATGCACATAATCGTAATTCAATTAGTTCATTCATTCATTGCTTGTGTATACTCATTTAATGAGATTACAAGTCATGTGGGTATAACCCTTCCACAATAACACTACATACAATTCAACATATACTATAATGTAAGCACATCCACTATAATTGGATCAATCCATTCAAAATCAATAACTAAATACCTCCACTATAAGTGGATCACACATCAATATATCAAAATTATATATAATTAAGGATCAATCTCAACCCATAGATTGAAGATACTAGAAGAGGTAAGACAATTGACATCCTCCATCACCCACATAAGAAATTCAACATAAACTCATTTATAACTTTCCTTTTAAGGTCATGATCCTCATCTCACCAATACATCAACAATTCAACACCATAAGATATAACTAATGTCATGACTTCATAAACTAACTTCATATAAACAATAACTACTCATTATACTTCCATAATACACCGATTTCCAATAAATTTCCAAAATAAAAGAGTTTAGGGAAAATCATGGGTTCTTGTGGTAATTCAATATAAAATAAACTTATAAACATCAACTGAACCTTAATTCATCAATATAAATGCTTTAAAAACGTTTTTTCATTGAACCCATGCTTAGACTAGAAAATAGGGCTTTGATATTTGAAAGACTTTGAGATTCCTTTTTATTGGACTCCTTGAAAGAAAAATTGATCAAGGATGAAGGATCACCATAACTATATTAAGAAACCTTGAAGAAAATTGATGAAGTAACTCTGTTGAAATTCGTAAATCCAAGTTTCCGTGGCTTTTTATTCTTCCTTGAGTTTAGAGAGAGAAATATTGAAGGAAGATGAACTTTTTGATTTAAAATTGATCTTAGTGAAAATGATTTATGTTGTGGATACTTTAATATAAATTCCTTATATAGTTATTTAGAAATAATATACATTATATCCACTTTCTATTTTAACTTAAAAATAATATTTATATTTGATAATTATACGCATGCTAGGTTAGATATTTTATGTATTTCAGATATACATGCCTCAGTTATTAATGCATATTTACGATACTAATTGTTGTATTCTCAGTTGGTATGTTCAGTGTGAGCTGTCCAATATTTACAAAAACATTAATCATAATCAATAAACCACTAAATTCATTGGTAGTAGCATAATATCGAGTTGGACTTAGCCTACCCAAATAGTCCAAAAACTACTAGCCAAGTAGGTTGTAAGTCCCCACTGTGGGCATCAGTTTAGTGATCATGTCAGCATGCCTTTATACCTCTGCCAGGGTATATTGGGCCCTCTCCATGGGGCGTATACATCCGATTCCACATTTAGCTCATGTGGTTTTATTATCGGTTATTAGTAGCTCCCACTGTTGTGTCAGACTCTATTGTATCGACCATATTTACAGTTTAGTTAGTGTTTAGTCTCAACATATTATCAATTTAGTCATTACATCCACTTAGCTCGGCATTCAATATATCATGTTCAGAAAATTATACTTGCTTTTGCGCTTGTTTATGTTTTATTTCAGCTTCACTCCATCCTACATGCTCAGTACCTTTCAAGTACTAACACATACATGCACTACATTTTCTCGTGATGTGGGTTCAAGTTCTCAGCATCCAGATCACGCTTAAATCAATTCCCAATCTCCAGTTACGGAGAATCAGTGTGAGCTCTCATTCTCCGAGGACAATAGTCATGAGTTTATTTTCACTATTTCAGTCGTTTAGTTTCTGTTTCGCTAGACTTATCTAGCGCCTGTCCCAGTATTTCTAGTTAGTCAGAGGCTATTTTTGGACATAGTTGGTTTCAACTTAGTATTGAGTTAATACGTTCTTTGTCTTAAACTCATCAGTTTCATATATCTTAGCTATAGTATATGGGTATTTCACAATTTTTTCAATTTAGTTATGATTTATCTTCCGCATCAGCTTATTATCTCTAGTATGCTCATAATCATGCAAGCATGATTAGCTTGGGATCACTTCTGGTTTTAGGTCCCGTGTCCGCGTCTCGTAGGTTGCTTGAGGCGTGACATAGGTGATGACAAAGGTGAAGAATATGAAGAAGAAAATGAGATGGCGGAACATATTGTTGAAGAGTTACTGATGTTTGTGAATCAACACAAGTCAAATTTGGAAGAAACTAAGACTGTGAATCTTGGAGACGAGAAGTGCATCAAAGAAGTCAGAATCAGTGACCATATGACCGAAGCTCAAAGAAGGGACCTTATTTGTTTTCTTAGATAAATACGTTGATGTATTTGTCTTGGTGTACAGAGATATGCTAGGGCTAAGTACAAGTGTGGTGTCTCACAAATTGCGGATTAATCCACGATTCAGTCCAGTAAAACAAAAGACTCTGAAGTTCAAGCCTATGTTATGTTTAAAGATCAAATAAGAGATTACCAAACAAATTAAGTCTCAAATAGTAGAAGTGACACAGTATCTGACTTTGTTGGCCACTGTTGTCCCGGTTGCTAAGAAAGATGGGAAGATCAGAATTTGTGTCGACTACTGCGATTTCAACAAAGCAAGCCCAAAGGATAATTTTTTGTTGCCAAACATCCACATTCTCATTGATAACTATGCTAGGCATGAAATGCACTCGTTTGTGTATTGTTACGCTAGTTATCACCATATCCTAATGGATGAAGAAGATATAGAGAAGAAAATATTCACTACGCCTTGCAGTGTATACCATTATAGGGTGATGTCATTTGGTCTCAAAAATGCCGGTGCTACTTATATGAGGGCTATGAAACCATCTTTCATAACATGATTTACAGAGAGATTGAGGTGTATGGAGATGATTTCATAATCAAATCCTGCAAGAGTTCGGACCACTTGACTCATTTAAGAAGGTTATTTAATCGCCTACGTCGATACAACTTGAAGTTAAATCCCGAAAAATGTGCTTTTGGGATGCCAGCTGGCAAGTTGTTGGGGTTTATAATCAGCAGAAGGGGCATTGAACTCGACCCTTCCAAGATCAAGGCAATTCAAGAGTTATTTCCTCCGCAGACTTAGAAAGAATTGATGAGTTTCACGGGAATATTGAACTATATTAGTCAATTCATAGCTCAATCCACCGTGTTGTGTAAGCCTATCTTAAAGTTATTCAAAGAAGATGTCTTGATGAGATAGACCGGAGAATGTCAAAGTACTTTTGATGCCATCAAGGATAATTTATCCAATCCACCTGTGTTGGTTCTTTCGCGAGAAGTGAGTCCATTGTTGCTATATTTGTGTGTCTAGGATAATGCATTTGGGTGCGAGCTTGGTCAACGTGACAAGGTAGGAAAGAAGCAGCGAGCCATTTATTACTTGAGCAAGAAAATCACTCCATATGAGGCTCGTTACATTCTCTTGGGTAAAACTTGTTGTGCTTTGACTTGGATCGCTCAGAAGTTAAGACATTATTTGTTTTCTTATACCACATACCTCATTTGTTGAATGGACTCGTTGAAGTATATTATCTAGAAAGCGATGCCGACCGGAGATTTTGAAAAATGAAAAATCTTTTCAGTGAATTTGATATTGTGTATGTGACCCAGATGAGATAAAATAACAAGTTTTGGCTGATCAACTTGCAGAAAATCCAATCGATGAAGAGTATGAACCGCTTAGACTTATTTCCCCGACAAAGAGGAAGCATTTATGGGTGAAGATACTTCCATGGCATACTCTTGGTTGGAGTGTATTCTTTGATGGAGTGACATATGACAAAGTAAAGGGTATCAGAGTGGTTTTGGTGTTAGAATCTTTTCAGCACGATCCTATGGCGGCTAAACTCTGACTTAATTGCATAAACAACATGGTTGAATATGAAGTGTACATTCTAGGGTTGAAGATGACCATTGACATGAATGTCCATGAGTTACTAGTTATTGGAGATTCAGATTTGTTGATTTATCAAGTTCAATGAGAATGGGTAGGGAAGAACCCAAAGATCACACCGTATGTGCAATATCTACAGAAGTTGTGTAGGAGGTTCTGTAAGATATAATCCAGACACACTCCCAGGACACAAAATAAGTTAGTCGATGCTCTTTCCACCTTTGAATCAAAGATCAAACATCCAAATACCAGTTATATTAATTCTCTGGATATAGAGGTAAAAGAGCATCATGTCCACTGTTCACATGTCGAATAAGAACCAGACGGTCTGCCATGGTATTTTTATATCAATAAGTACTTAGAGACTAGGCTTATCCTGAGAATGCAACAATTAACCAGAAGAAGTTGATACGCCGTAGGCCCTCAATTTCTTTCTATGTGGGGAAATCCTTTATAGGAGGACTCCAGATTTAGGTCTTCTCAAATGTGTTGGTGCTGCTGAAGCTACAAAGGTTCTTGAACAAATACAAGCTATAGTTTGTGGTACGCACATGAATGGACTTACTCTAGCGAGGAACATTCTTCAAGACGGTTTTTTTGGATGACTATGGACCAAGATTGTTAAAAATTCATGCAAAAATGTTATAAATGTCATATGCATGTTGATTTGATTCGAGGGTCTCCTCATGAACTCGATGATATGAGTTCTCCTTGGCCATTTGTAGATTAGGGCATCAATATGATTGGTCCAATAAATATGTCCGCCTTTAATAGACATAGATTCATTTTAGTTGCGATTAACTACTTCACCAAGTGGGTAGAAGCAGCTTCCTACAAATCTGTGACCAAGAAAGTTGTATTTGATTTTGTCTGCAACAATTATATATGCAGGTTCGGAGTACCAAAATCCATTATTACTGATAATGGTGCTAATCTCAACAGTCACTTGATGAGATATATATGTCAGCAGTTCAAGATTACTCGCCAAAACTCAAACGCTTATCATTATTAAATGAATGGAGCTGCAGAGGCTGCCAACAATAACATCAAGAAGATTTTGAGAAAAATAATTGACAATCACCGAGGTGGGCATGAGATGGTGACATATGCTTTGTTGGGTTATTGAACGAATGTTAGGACATCGATTGGAGCTACTCTATACTTGTTAGTATACGGAGCAGAAGCAGTCATACCTGCTGAAGTTGAGATACCTTCTTTGATAATCATTCAATAAGTTGAGTTAAGTAATGTCGAATGGGTTTGGACGAATATTGATCAGTTAAAATTTATTGACGAGAAGAGAATGGTTGTTGTTTGTCATGGTCAACTACATCGATAGAGAAAGATTTGTTCTTTCCAAAAGAGAGTCAGAGTTGGAATTTTTGAAATTGCTCAGTTGGTCCTCAAACGCATTTTTCCTCATTAGAATGAGTACAAAGTTATATTCGCACCAAATTGTCAAGCATCCTACATGGTTCGGAAGGTATTATCTAAGGTTCTTTGGTCCTATCGGAGATTGATGGCACCAAATAACCTAAACAGATCAACTCAAACACTGTCAAGAGATATTATAGGTGGAGCTTCAGTTTATATTCCTGTCATTTCCTTGCAATCGTTCTGTTTGCTGGTAATTTTTCCTCAATAAGTCACGACTAAAGTTACTTAAAGATATGCAACTGGGATAGAATTTTTGAGAAGATCTCCAAAAATCCCGCTACTGGCTCACCGACAATAAAAGATAAGCCAAGACAGTTAACTAGGACAGAAATTTTGAGGATGACCTCAAATTTCAACATGAGTTTATCGACTGTCTAGAGAACTTTGAATACTTTCCAGCAAATAATCAGATGGCCCCCCAAGTATCAGTCTGAAAGAAGTTCTCTAATCTTGATGTGACATGACACTTGTTGGTGACCTTTTCCAAATACTACTCTTTGAAAATCTATTTTCTGTAAACTTTTCCTTTATGTTTTCATTTATTTTTATTATAAAGTATGTTTCTTATCTATCAAGAGATAGGAGAATGGAGAAATCAATCGGATATAGCACGAAAAAGAGCAGACAAGCAAGGAGATCGACACATATCAATTCATTTTAAGACTAACAATTTTTCTGTGGATGTAGATTTATATGTTTATATCAAGATCAATATATTTATCCATTCGATGAATACAGAGAAGTCAAAAGGGCGAAGAGTTCCCCAAGATTGACAATTTTTCTGTGGGTACAGGAAATATTTTATGCTGCTTATATCAATGATTTGGGAATATTAATAAAATTATTCTATTAAATTCCCACCAACATTAAATCCATAATGAATGGGCAACAATGTTGAGAGATGGAACAAGAGAAAGACATTTTACTATTCTCCATTAATTAAGGATACCCGGAGGATGTTACCTGCCCCATATTATCAGACATGATAATATCACTACCCGTAGGGTCATTTTATTTGTATTGTCGATTGAGATGATACACTACTCAGAGGGTCATTTACTGTATTGTTAGTTAAGATGATATCACTATCCAAAAAGTACCCAAAAGATCATTATGTTATTTGATAAAGCATTATCTCCGTTTGGTACTAGTGATGACACCAAGAGAAAGTCACTATGCATAGAAAGAGAAGGAAGTCATGCACATAAAGAGAAGATGTCATGCACCGCGGGGAAAGAGAATGGAATCATGCATCGCCGGAAAGAATTCATGAATTGCGAGGAAAGAGGTTCATAGATCACAAGAAGAATTCATGCATTACGGTAAAATGTCGCATCATGGGACAGAAGTCATGCATTGCTAGGAAAGAGATCCATAAATCACAAGAAGAGATTCATGCATTGCGGAAAAATATCATGCTTTGCAGGAAATAGATTCATGCATTTCAAAACAAATAATCATGCATTGCAAGAGAAATAATCATGCATCGCAAGATAAAGAATCATGCATCGCGAGAAAAGGAGTCATGCATCGCGAGAGGAAGGAGTTATGATAGCAAGAGAAGGATCCATACATAGCAAGTGAAAGGAATCATGCATTGCGGAAAAGTGATTCATGTATCGCAGGATATAGCTCATGCATCGCGAGAGAATGAGTTATGCATCACCAGAGAAAGATTATCCATCACGAAAAGACAACATCAAGAGAAGCATCAACAACAACAGCAAGAGAATTATCAACATATCACATCTGCCTTTTTCTTACTTTTACAAGGAAGAGTTTATTGAAGATTATATTTCAAATATGACACAGAATCTTTATTTGCTTTACGTCTAACCCAATAGAGTTGACGTCAAATGTTCAAATAGAGAAATTAAGTGTCAATACGGTAAAAAAACATTATCTCCCATTTCAATTGCATTTTTATGCGCACGAGTTTTGTCTTTGTCTCTGTTGAGAGCATCCGAAAAGATGAATTCTCAAAACAAACCATAGGTGCGGATGACACAAAAAAAGATGCAGCACAACGTGGAACATTTTCTAAAATACGCTAATGTGTATTTAATGTTGTCGTTTCCCTGCTTCTCTACTTGAGTTTGCTTTGTTGTTTTCCCTCTCTATAATTGCTTTAATGTTTGTCGTTATCTATATCTTGTGTTGTCTTCAATCCATTTTTTGCTACGAGTTTTCACCATATTTGAAATAGTCAACAGGCCTAGGTTAGGGGTTAAGTTTGTTACAGTTGTGTGGATGTGATTTCATCGTTCTCATTTGCAGTGTTTCGATTCTCTTCTTTTTCGCCCATTTGTTGTCTTACTTTTCTAATATAATCTCTTTTTCGTTGTTACTGTCCCATTAGCACAAAATTAACTCTAGCATCCATGTGTATGTCTTTCTATTTTGTCAAAGTCATAGGGTTGGTTCAAACTCGTAGCTTATCATAGGTATCTTGTTTTGTTTTAACGGAAATTTAGATTTATACTGTATCAACGTTGATACAATTTCTAACCTAAAAAATTGTAAATAGTATAAATGTCTTGATTCACATGTTCTATATATTGGGGTGAGTCTTGGGTCCTTTTTTTTTAATGGGTTGAAGAATTAGCTTAGTAGACAATTAATTAATATAAGTTGCTCATGTGTGATTATTTTGTCATGGTAATTAGTTAGCCTTTGGGTAAATGTCACTTAAATTATAATGATTATCATGTTTCCCCTATTATGCTGTTGAGTTGTTTTGAATGTTCGTGATCTTCTATCTAAGTAATTGCAGGTGTCGCCTCTATTTAGTAAGGAACGAGTTTGGGTGTTTCTCATGTATAGTAGTTTGAACTGCATTGTTTTTCTTTTCTTTCTTTTTCACGTGAAATGTTCTGAATAATGTGTGTTTGGTCCTTAATATTTGCCATGAATTATTTAAATTGTTGAACCTCTTGAAGGAATTTATATAAGTTGTTAGACCTTTGCCAAGGCCACAGTTCGGATTAGTAAAAGGGAGCATAGTTCATAATAGTTACATGTGTAATTACATTATAATATTATATGGGTTATGTAATTATGTATTTTACATTGATGTTAATTTTCGTTGAGAGAACTTTCGCATCATGCTAATATGTTTTTTTATTTTTCTATGTTGTATGTGAAATATGCCCGAATACTATAAGAACTCCTATGTTCTCGCCTTGCATTTTGAGTGGGCCACGAAGGCCCAAATTTCCTTATATCAAGTCAGACCCATTTCCAAGATAGAAATTGACGAACATGTCCCCAAAATATTGTCCTACAGGATTTTGAGCAGAATTGGGCCCAAAACACTTCATCCCTTTATCTTGAGTTGTATTTTGTTATTTTGGGCCTAAGACCTTGTCATTTTATTTATTATTATTGTTTTTAGAATTTAGGATAGGTACAAAGGTGGCAAGAATTGTGCAAAAGTTCCAAAATGAAATGGGCCTAAATACTAGTTCAGGCGAACAGAAACAAGATTTGGGCCTAACTCTCTTTCCCTCTTTACTTTTGGTGTATGTTTTCTTGTTTGTATTTTTCATTTGTATTAAGTTCAAACAAATTCAAATCCCCGCAAGACGCCGTTGTTTTTGACCAACTTAACTAAATAGATCATCTCTATATGGAGTTAAAAGATAATAAAATTTTGCAAATTAATATCTTACTTAGATAGTAGGTTAATGTTTCCCTTTCCCCTTTTTAAAAATGGAATAAAAAGTAGTTTTATTTTTCCAATTCATATTGAGATAAAATTATTTTATCCAAATAAATTAATTACTAGATAACCGCGTATTAGCGGGCATTTCGAGTGCCTTAAAATCCTTCTTGAAGTGCCAGTAAGAACCCTCAAACTCCCTTAAATATTTTCAATCGATTTACTATTTTTATCCTTTGAGATGAATTCTTGATTTTTCTTCAAAAATAAGTGGCTACTCTAAACAAGCCTTTAATTATTTTTATAATAAAACAAGAGGATGTTTACTTTTATTGTACAGTTTCGGTATAGTCGGGGCCTTGTACAACAATGCTTATGTCACTCTTAGTTGCTATTGTGGACATATTATTCTGGGTTTCTTTCTGCATCTTCCAGTTTCTAGCCACATAGGCATGGCATGCATAGATATGTGCATATGTGTGTATGTCCTCAATTCTGGCCTCGTCGTTCCGGTAGAACTTTATCATTTTTTGGATTTTCAATCTTTTTATATATGACTTGTTCTTTAGGTGATTACCTTAAGGGTCCAGTCGTAGTATTTTAGATGTTATGGTGCCTAACCTTCTAGGTTCATAGTTGAGTCGGTATGTTTAGTTGTTAACTCGATTGCATAAGGTGTTGAGTGCCAACCATGCCTTCTCTAGTTTGGGGCATGACAAAGTGGGTTTATTGTGTATGATTAATTGTTGATGGAAATATGCTTAAATTTTATAGTTGATTTCTATTATTATCTATACTTATCTATTGTGAATTGTTGGAGAATTGAGGAATGGTAATTGTGGCTTTGGAAAAGGTTAAGTTTAACCCAATGTCATTGTTAATGTTGAATTGATATAGAATTTTTTTATATTGATATGTGATCCACCTATGGTGGAGCTATTTACTTATAAGTGTATTGTGATCATGGCCTTGAAGGCATTGTATGGTGAATTGGAGTGTTATCATGTTATTGTATATGCAATTGTATAATGAAGTTCATTTTATCTCAATAGTGACCTTTTGTAAAGTATTAATGCACTATGATTTGGAGTATGTTCTCTCTTAATATTAATGCATGTTGATGATGGAATGTGAATGGGTCCTATATTATAACATTGTTTCTTGATTTGGTAGACTTAGGTGCCTCTTCATGATATATTAAACCTTATGGGATGTGATCTTTTTACTTGGTAGGATTAGGCATCCTATTATTGACTAATGAATGAATGAAGTTGGTTCCCTTTCTATAATTGACTAATGAGGCATTCTAGGCCATGTCTTGAATAGGTGAATCTAAGCATGGTGCCTCTTCATGTTTAGTCTAGAACCCTATGTGAATCTAAAAACCTTGAAGCAATAGACCTAAGGGTAATGACCTACTTCTTGTGTGAAATAATAGACTTAGAGTTGGTGGGACCGAAAAGTATAAATCCTCTCTATAAAAGTTGATGAGTTATCCTTTATGAGCCTCGATCGGTATACCTGTTGCTAATGAACCTTCTTGGTTTAAGTACTATGGGTTAGTTGACCAAATGTTTGTGTCCACTCTAGTACTTTAATGTGAATGCAACTACTCTATGGGACCTAAGGTTAAGCACCGAGTGCATATGATTAAGGTGGTGGATCTTTTCGAGTAAGAGGTTGAGCCAATTAACATCTTTGGATATCTCCTAAACCATGTGCCTACAAGGAATGTGTACTAGTTCTACCTTTTACAAGTATAACACCTTCCACAGTGTGGGGTTTTGTGATACTGCTTGCATGGTCTATGTTGAATAATGCCTATTCCCCTCATGTGGGATGTGCACTCTAGTTACATGATAGGTTCAAGAACATGTTGGTAGTAGTATGGGATGCTATCTACACATGGAACAAGTAGGTTTTTAAGGTGCTAAGATGAGTTCCCTAGGTATATATGACTAGAGTGCGAAGTCTTCTAAATGCATGAATGTGTCTTAAATGACCTAATGAAGAATGTGACATATTGTGTATTGATAGAATTATTTACTTAGCATGTTATGTTGAACTAGAAAGGTACTTATATATTGTAGCCTTGAGGAATACCTTGGTGTGGTATTGTGTGCCACTCCATGTCTTACTTAGGTGTGTCTTAGGGTAACTTTAGGTGGAGGTTCTAGGATGATGAAATAACTTACTTGACAAATATGTTTATGTATTGTATATTGGTGCTAGTTGAGTATGCTTATATTGTAATAAAGGACTCGTATGTTTGTTGTGATGATATGATGCCTCTATTATCATGTTATACTGGTTTTATAAAAAAAATGCAATAAAATCATATAACCCAAACAAATGTCCCTCTTTAGCATGTTGTTGCATGGTCATCATACTTAGTACTTAATTGTGCTAACTCCATTCTTCTTCTATGTTTTACTACAAATGTCAGTTATTACAAGTGATAGCATTCTCTAGTGTAGCTTGGGATTAAAGTTCTCTCAAGACCTCTTTGGTTTGTCCTCATATATTGAGGACAAGGATTCTAAGTTTCTTGTTTTTTTATTGGGACGTTTGTATTAGAGTTTAGTATTTTTGTTTACATAAAGTGTCGTGACCCTATATTGTTATGTTTGTCTAAGGATGGTAATGTGAGACTTAGTTTTCAATTGTGTCTTTTGAAGGATGTTTTACTGAGATTTTAAATAGTTTTGTTTTGAATAAAGTTTTTAATTCCTTACAATTTTCCATATCGAATGTTGTGAATGCTAAGGGCTTGTATAAGACTTCTTCTAGGCCTAGTACGCCATGTTACAACTAGGGGGTGCTCTCGGATCGTGGAAATTGTTTAGCTTTATCCTATTCTACATGGTCATCACCTTTCAAGTCCTGAAGCATACTCTGCACTACATATTCTCATGATGTAGGTTCAAGTCCTCAACATGTAGATCACGCATAGATCGGTTTCTGATCTCTAGTGAAGCTATATCAGTTGTGAGTCCTCATATTTTGAGGCTATTAAACATGTTTTCTTTTACTTTCAGTCTTTCAATTTATGTTTTGCGAGAGTTAGCTGGGGGAATGTCACCTCTTTAGTTAGTTAGAGGCTTTCATTCTGACATAATAAGATTAAGTTTTAAAACCGATTTTTATCTTTCAGTTGTTAATTGAACTCTTAGTTCAATTTATATCTTTAGACTCAGATTGAGTATCCCCTATAGTTTAAGTTTATCTTATGATTTCAATATTCCACACATTATTTCTCATTTTGGTAAATCTTTACGTGTTCTTGTGATATGTCAGTTCAGGGTTAGCCTGGGTTCACTCATGGTCCTAGGTCTCATGTTATGTCAAGTGGGTAGTCTCGAGGCGTGAAAACTTTGGAGATGATAAGGCAGTTATGTTTAATTACAAACTCTCCAAAACGATTTTGAAACATTGTTCATTAATGACAATGAATTCGTGCAAGGATATTTGCTTCTAACATCTGTTATTGTTAATATAATGAGATCCTATGGTGAGAAAATTGATAATCATAATGTTGTCTCTAAAGTGTTGAGAAGTTTAACCACCAATCTTGAGCATGTTTTTACCGCAATTGAGGAATCTAAGGACCTATCTACTTATTCTTTCAGTGAATTAATGAGCTCCTTGATAGATCATGAAGAGAGGATTAATAGGTCCAGTAAGAAAGTCCAGAATAAGGCCTTCCAGGTTAAGGGGGAGTTTTCCTACAAGGTAAAAGCAAAACACTCCGCGTGACGAGGATATGACATAGGCAATTTCCGTGGTCAGGGTCGTACTGGCAGTGACGGAGGTAGAAACTCATTTGGTGAACTCTGTCAATACAAGAGCAATATTTCATGCCAATATTGCAAGAAATTTTGCCTTGAAGAAGTTTATTGCTGGATGAAGCAGAAAGATGAGCAAAAGGAAGCCCATTTTAATCAAAAGGTGGAAGAAGAAAATAAGTTGTTTATGGCTAGTTCACAAATAACTTAAGTGTGAATGTTCTGTGGTTCATTGATAGAAGATACTCAAATCACATGTCATGTTCGAAATCTCTATTAAGAGATCTTGATGTGTCCCAAAAAAGTGTGGTGCGACTAGAAGATGACAAACAAGTGCACATTGAAGGGAAAGGTACAAATGAGATAAAGATATCCAAGGTAATGTGAAGCTTTTTATATGATGTGCAATATATCCCTACTTTGGCTCGTATAAGTGTTAGCGAATGGATGAACACGGGCTACTCAATTGATTTTTTATGATACTGGATGTGACATTAAGGACAAAATATTTGGATGCACGATAGCTCGTGTGCCAATGACAAACAAATTGTTTCCTATTGATATTTCGAATATTGGTAATAATGCCTTAGTTGTTAGAGTACGGAATGAGACTAATTTATGGAACTTACGTTATGGACATTTAAGTGTCAGTAGGTTGAAACTTTTGGTTAAAAAAGATGTGGTTATTGACTTGCCGAAATTCAATGAACTGGACTTGTATGAAGAATGTATCTATGGGAGGCAATTTAGGATTCGTTTTCAGTGGATTATCATGGAGGTCTACAATTTGTATTGAACTTATATATGTTGATTTGTGCAAGTTAATGAAAATAGAATTCCTTTGTGGGATTCGATATTTTTTTTTATGTTTACTGATGATTACAACACCTTTAGTTGGGTTTATTTCTTGAAGTTAAAGTTTGAAACCTTTGAGAATTTTAATAAATTTAAGGCATTTGTACTCATGTCTAATGATTTTGATTATTTCTATGATAAGAATGTAATTCGCATGGAACCTTTAGCACCATATACACCGGAGCAGAATGCTGTGGCCGAGCGGAAGAATAGGATGGTGATTGAAATGGCTCGAAGTTCACTAAAAGAAAAGAGTCAGACTATTTTTTGTCATGATCGAGTCTACACTGTGAACGTGGTCGGCACTCAAGAACCATAGTGATCCCCAAGAAAACCCTCATCCTGGATGACTACAAGCGGAAGACTAACTCAAGCAAAAGCTTAGAAACTAAATATATTTCATGAAACTCAATACAAGATTTAACTAAGATGAATTACTTTGAATGTTAATAGGATATTAAACTAGCCAACAATAGGCAACTCAAGTCTTCAAAACATTTACTAAGATAAATGAAATGACTTCTCAAACTCTAGTGACTATCTATAAAGCCTCTAACTGGCAAAGATGCAAGCCGGTAAAAGACCCATGACATCCTAACAACTGACATAACTTAAAGTACAAGTGGAACCCTCCCGAAGAAAGGATTTTCACCATAGCTAACTCCAACTGCATGCGGTATCAATGAAGAACATGTTGATAATCGTGATAACTTGTATTGCATAATAAAACTAGGCTGGAAAAATGGCTCAGTCCATAGAATATACTAGCATGTAAGGGAAATTCTAAAGCATAACATAAGCTTGAACTTGATAAAAATAAAACATACTTACCTTTTCTCAACTCATTCAACTAACTCAAATCAAGAATAAGACACTCAACTCAAAGATAAAATATTCAAATCAGTGAAATAAGTTCAACTCAATAATAAGACACTCGAGTACTCAAACTCTGGATACTGAACTCAATATAAAGCAACAATCAGAGATGCAACATACAAAAAGCTTTTAAAATAGATGAAAGCAACTCAATTTATTTAAGAATACATTATAATCATTTTGTATGCAAGGATACAATGCAAATTTTTTTTAATATGAAATTACAAGTAAACTCTGGGCATATAATAATTTAAATATATCTGTGAGTGTTTCTCTAACCGACAAACATCACTTATGAGATTTGTGATGATACAATGTTTTGCATCACACTGTCAGGGATGTCCTATACCTTGCAAGGGGTAAAGAACCTAACTACTAAGTGAATTAACTAGTCTATGCTAAAAAGTAATAAGAATCATCTAAAAAGTATGACCCTTTTCTACCCACGTTGGCTACATGTTTTATGGGGAATAGAGTTTTTTGAACTGATCTCCCCCATATCGGTGATCAATACTACTACCAAAATATAATTAGCTCATATGTTTAAAAACATAACTCTTTTTGTGGTTTGAAATAATTACACAAAAACTAGACCAAAGGTTCTCTAGGAAATCAATGTTTCCTCTCTTTCTTAGATGTGAAAGCATTTACTTTTTACTAAAAAAATTAGCTCAAAGTCTTCATTGGAAACAAGTGTTTCTCTTCTTGTTTAAATGTTAAAACATTTACTCTTTGAGAACACATAGTTCCTTTAAACTCTTTTGAAGAAAATGAACATCATTTGTTAGCCTTTACTCAACTCAAAACCCATGTCTTAACAAGTTTTAAGCTTATGTAAAAGACTTTTTAAAATAGGATTCATACTGAACTATGAACGAAAATGACTCAATTCAACGTTTTCAATAACCATAGTTAGAACTCAACACTTTGAATACAAAAACTTCAATGATACTACTCATCGCAAGAATGATTGACTTATAGGGTTCATGCAGAGTTATGAGCATGAAATACTCAACTCAAGGAATATAATCATAAAATAATTATTAAGTCAATACTCAATACTTAGAACTTGAAAATACTGCTCCTCTCAAAAAGCTTGTGGAGTTCATGTGGAATTTATGGGAATGAACTCTTGTATACAACTCTTCACATTCTCATACTTACTTTCTCAAAACTTAGTTCAAATCAATAGTTGATCTTAAAAGATTCACAATTAAACTCAAAAGTTGAACTCTACTGTTAAGTCTCTCTTGAATGTGAATTTAGAATTTAAGAGTTATGGTTCATGCTATGAAGAATCTTGTGATGATAAATTAGACTTTGGAATACATTCTCCTTATTATCAAACTCTCTTGCTCGAGTCTTGAAACAAGTTATTAGAAATTGTAGAAGATTTCTCAAAAAGACACAAAGGGACTTTCTCGAAATGTTTGAAAGAACTCTCAAGATATAACTCTTAATTCTTCCTTGAATTTGAATTATGAATTCCAGGTTATGATTCACTTTATTAATTATTTCTAGGTTTTTAGAAGTATCATTGAGAAGTTAGGATCGAAAAGGAGTGAAGGTACACCTTAAAAGAACTCAAACGGAGCAACCTACTGCATACTTAACGAGGCAGGCGACCATGGTTCACTGAGTGGCACGGGGAACCAGCCCCTAAACTACAGATCATAATTTGGGGTGGATGGCGCTTCGCGCCATCCATTAACCAAGAAAACCCGATGAAATTCCTTGCTCATTTTCTCACCCTAACTCGTCTAGAATCGAACGTTTTCTTCCCCAAGCACTTGGATTTGATAACTCAACGTAAGTACAATCTAATCCACTAAATAGAGCACTCAGAACACTCAATTTCGTCTCAAGAATTCAGCAAAAGCTCAACAAATCAAGATTTAAAATCAACTTCATGAACACTTATTAAGAACTCATGAATAACTCTAATCTCTTCAACATCAAAAATGAAATTGCACGGAAAATAACATGATTGATATGTGGGTGAAAAAAACAAACACTACGGAAGCTTACATACCTCTTAGTGATCAAATTCATGGCGAAAATTCGCAACAAAACATAAGAACCTCGACGAATGCCTACAAGTTAGAAAAGCTCTTTATGGTCTAAAGCAAGATCTACGTGTGTGGTATAATAAATTGATCATTATTTCAGGATAGCAAATTCACAAGAAGTAGAAAGGATCCCACTTTCTACTTGAAAAAACGAGGTAATGGAAAATTTTGGTGGTTTGTATCTATGTTGATGAAATGATTTACTTTGGTTCCTCAAAGTCTTAAGTTAATGATTTCAAGTCCAATATGTAAGAAACTTTGACATGTCTGACTTGGGCTTACTGAAATATTTCTTGGGGTTTAAGGTGATCCAAGATAAAGATGGAATTTTTATTTCTCAAAAAAAATAAGCCGAGGATCTTTTGAAAAAAAAATCCATATGATGAACTGTGAAGCAGCAGCTACACCGATGAATATCAATGAAAAGTTGTGACATGCAGATAGAACTGAGAAAGTATTTTCTGTTAGTGTCTTGAATTATTCAATGCACACTAGACCTGACAATGTATTTTCTGTTTGTGTTGTGTCCAGATTAGTGCAAAGCCCCACAAAGCAACATTTTGGTGTTGTGAAACGAATTCTTTATTATGTTTCTGATACAACGGACTTTGGTATCTGATATTCTAAAGAACCAAATTTCAGATTGGTTGGCTTTAACTGAGAGTGATTATGCAGACTGCTAGGATGACCAAAAAACCACTTTCTGTAGTTGTTTGAACTTTTGTTCCGGATCTGTTACATGGAGTTCAATGAAGTAGGAGACACTAGCTTTGTCGACATTTGAAGAAGATTATACAATAACAAGTTTAGCAGCACGACTAGCTCTATGGCTCTAGAAACTACTTGAAGATTATAGTTACGAGCATAAGGAGTCTACTGCGATTTTTTTGGATAGAAAATCAACAATTGCTATTGTTAAAAATCCCTCTTTTCAAGGAGAACATAGCACATTCATATGCAATATCAGATTATCCAATCTTTGGTAGCTGATGGAAGAATAGTGCTGAAATTCTGCATCACAAACGAGCTAGTAGCGAATATGTTTGAATTCTCTTCCTCTTGCTAAGCATGAATATATCACGTTGCTATTGAGAGTGTGTGATTTTGAATCAAGGGGAAGTGTTAGTTGACTCATTCAAAAGTTAAGTGATATTAGTGGCAGTACTTTTAGGAGTCTTTAATATTCCCAGTTTACAAGCTCCAGGAGTCCTAATTAGTTTATGTTAGTCAGCTAGTAGGTTTTGTGTTAGTACTTAACTAGTACCCTATCATTTCTCTAGGTTTGTTGCTTTCCAAGTAATATTCAAAACTTGTATTACTGTTTTCTAAAGCCTAAGAAAAGATTAGGTTTTTGTCTTTGTTTCTTAACACCTTCTTTAAGTTGTTTTTAATCTCTTTTGCCAATAAGAAAGAGATAGATGATCATAAAATAACACACAGACATTTCATTTTCCCACATCCGCATGATCGCATTGAGTTCTTGTGATTTCAATTCAAAAAATTTAACAGTAATTTTTTCTACATTTTTGAAGCGAGGGGAATATGTTGTTTCACTTGGTGAAGATAGCAGACCAGAAAGATTTCTCCGAACAAAATTGAAAGTTTTCCTCTTTTTTGAACGACAAGGTAAGTTTTCCTTTGCAAGAATAGCAGTGCATACTTCTTATGAATCAATCAACTCCATTTTAATCTTTTTCTTATTCCTGCTAGTCCTTTTCTCCATTGCTAAAGAAAATAATAAAAGAAGAATATTAGTAGTTATTTTGGTTGAAAAAGGCTGAATACCTGAACAACTTGGAGAAGAACGCAAGGGTAATTTATAGTAGGCGAAATAGTCTATTTGTCACTTGTATTGTTATATTATTTGATCTTTTAATATTATAGGTGTATGTGTTATGTGTCTGGTCACATTATGTAATGTTTTCATATTAAGAGTCTATTTTTCATGTGTATTATCACTTTATTTCATATTTTTGTTTTGTAAGTCTATCCATGAATATTTTCACGTCAATTTAATATTTTTATATATGTGAATCTATTATTATATTTACATATATATTATTTTATTTGGAAGATAGACTTGAAACAACATAAAGTTATCTATGTGTGATCTATATGTCGTTGGTTTGAGTCATTGAAGAAGTCACTAATGCTTGCAGTAGAGTCAAAATTAATCCAAATAGTTCTATCGCTAGACTTGAAGTCAGACTTGTGGCTAAAGACTATCCGCAACTTATGGGGTGGATTAACCCGACACTTTCTCTTCGGTAGCCAAGCTCACCTTTGCTCACTTGTTTATTTGATTGACTGCTTCTAAACATTGGCCTTTACATTAGTTGATAGCAAGAATGTGTTAATTCACTGTAATCTCTGTGAGGAGGTATTTATATAGAACAACCACCTGGAGTTGTTGATCAGTGGCAGTACAGAGAACTTTTTCATCTGAGAAAATCTTTATATTGTTAGAGCCCTTGTGCTTGTTTTTAGTAACTTAGCAATGTAATTCAAGAATTTGTGTTGAAAATAAGCAAGTGTGAACATTTAATATTTTACGGACAATCAACTATTGGTATTATTCTTTTAGTTGTCTATGTTGATGATATTGTTATTATAGGAGATGATTCTACATGAATTTCTACTCTAAAGAAGTTTTTTCATTCCATGTTTATACCAAAGACATGTGGAAGCTGAAATACTTCTTGGGTGTATAGAAGTAGAAAGAAGCAAGAAAGGGTTTCTCTTGTCCCAAAGAAAATATCTAGTTCACTAAATTACAGAAACCAGAACGTTGAGAGTTAAGCCATGTGGCTGACCAATATATTCCAATGTACTTCTTACTAAGTTGGGAAACTGAACTATCTCACTGTGACCTATGAAGATATTGCCTATGCGTTCGGTATTGTCAGTCAATTCATGTTTCTACCAACAGTCAAACACTAGGTAGCCTTGAAACAAATCTTGTGCTATTTGAAAGGAGCTTCTGGACGTGGCATATTGTATAGTTATTACGAGGATACCCAAGCCAAGTGTTTTGTAGGTGTTGATTGGGCTATATAAATACAGATAAAAGATCTTCTACTAGCTATTTGTATATTTGTTTGTGGAATTTTGGTATCTTGGAACAGTAAGAAAAAAAATGTTGTATCTCGATCTAGTACAGAATTCGAGTATAGAATTATGGCTCAATTCACCTGTGAAATACTATGGATACATCACCTTTTAATTGAGATTGGTTTGGAGCCTTCTTCTCCAGCAAAACTTTTGTGTGATAATCAGAGTTAACATCTCAAATGGTCACTCAACTTTGAGAATTTATCTTAAAAAATCATTCAACTTTATTTTGCATCAATAAAATCACTCAACTTAGGCTTTTATATCAGAAAAATCACCCAACTTAAATCTTTGTATCAATAAAATCATTCAACTAAATTTCTTATTAACTAAAAGTTACCATGACAAAAAAAGTTAATCATTTACTCCTAAAATTAAATGATATTAACTCCTAAAATAAATAAATAAATAAAATAAAATCTATTTTGCTGATGAAGTTAAATATTCATATATGAAATTAATTCTCATTTATCCATTGTGTCCGATGTTTCGAAATCTTTTTTATTAGAAATTTGAAAATCAAGAACTCTACATCTTTTGAATATTATATAGCGGTAAGATTCACAACAAGGAGAAGTAATTATTAAATTAATTATTTTATATCAAAGTTAAAATCTTAAAAGTTCATTTAATTATGTGAATAAAAATTAATTTATTTTATCATTTTAAATCTAGTTATGATAAATTTAGTTGAGTGATCTTTTGATACAAAAGTCTAAGTTATGTGATTTTATTGATACAAAACAAAGTTTAATAACTTTTTAAGATAAATTCTCAAACTTGAGTGACCATTTGATTATTTAACTCTGATAATCAGGCTACTTGCCTCAAGTCCAGTGTATCATGAACAGATAAAACAAATTGAAGTTGATTGTAACTTTATCCATGAGAAGGTTTAAGAGAACACATTTTTCACTTGATATGTGAAGACTGGGGAGAAATTGGGTAACATATTTATGTCATGATAAATATCTTTTTAACAAGTTGGGTATGATTAATATCTATGCTCCAACTTCGGAGGGGGGGGAGGGGGGAGGGGGGGGAGTGTTGCAGAATGCACATAGACAAGTCTACATACATTATACATTGCACTATCATAGGTAGAGAATATGTAGAGATATTTAAGGAAATTTATCTTATTTTATTTCCTTATATACTTTTACTCGTACACAAACAAATAACTTTTATTCTTGCAATAATACAACAAGGAAATCGGTCCATTGTCTCTGTGTTTTACAGTTGAACAATAGGGTGTTTTTCATTTGCAAGAAAGTAGCAGCGCATACTTCTTTGAATTAAATAAACTGCATTTTTTGTTTACCTCTGTTGGACCTCTTTTTCACAGTGGAAAACTATTGTTGGACTGAGGGAGTACTAATTGGTGGGAAAAAAATGTAAGACAATGTTTAGCAAATATTTAATATTAATAGAATTTCATTAAGTTACATAACTACTAATTTTTCTTTAATTAATTGTCTATATTAAGCATAAATGTGAGAAGTTTTGCATGCTACTAACATATATCATACTCATTTATTATGGTAAACTAAATAAATGATTGGAAGAAATATGTTAAAGGAAAAACTCAACTTCCAATAAAATGATTTAGTTCAAAAGTTAACCAATAAATCAACCATATTCATTTTCAATTTTTCTTTGACATACTAATCATATATTATTTACTGGTCACTATGTATTTAATGCTTTGAAAACGTTTTAGATGATATAAAGTATTTAATAGAAAGGGTTAAATAGACGCAAAAGATAAATTATATCTCGATTTTCTAAATTAGACAAATATTGTTGGACAATTATTTTTAGTATAGTGGCCAAATATTGTTGGATGGAGGGAGTACTAAATGGTGGAAAACAAAATATTTGACAAAATTTAGCAATTATTTAATATTTAATGGAATTTTTTTAAGTTTCATAAGTATTAATTTTTCTTTAATTAATTGTCATATTCATCAGAAATGTGAGAAGTTTTTTAAAAAAGTTTACCGATGTGACAGGAGTGAGTAGACATGATTTTTTAAAAAATCATCATGGAAATATACAACCTAAATATGCACGTCGGGCGTGACATGCAATCATAGCCCTTGGGCAGCACACGGTCGGACGACGTCGGGCGTGACATGTCATCATCGCCCTTGTATAGCACACACAGTTCACAGTACCCCCTACCGGCCCGCGGGATCTGCTCTCGCCGCGGGAGATGCTTGACCAGTCCACCGACAGCCGGCGCGTTCAGGACTGCCTTCGGCGTTGTTACTTTGGAGAAATTAGAGTGCTCAAAGCAATCCTACGCTATGTATACATTAGCATGGGATAACATTATTAAAATTGCACTCGACATTTCGAAAAAACTCTTATAGCGACATCATGCAATTTACAAATATCATTCTTATTATCAGGGTAGACTAAATACAAGATTGGAAGAAATATGTAACACCCCGTAGCTAAAACAGATAAAAAAATCCATTTTTCATATAATCTGCAGGTGCAACAGACGAAACCATCGACAGACTGTAGCCTGACTTACGGACCGTCCTATACAACCGTTGATGGGATTAGAAAATCCCAAAAATCTCAGCCCAAGAAAATTGGTTAAGTGTTGGTCGATGTTTGAAATTACGGCCCGCAGGTCAGACTACGGTCCGTACTCCATGACTGTAGATCAAGACTCCCTTCAGCCACTCTCTTACAAGAGCTACGGATGACCAGCATGGTCCATAGGTGGACCTACGGTCCGTAGGTCTGACCACATGTGGGAATTAGAAGACAGTTAAAGGGGAAATGCAGTTGGGTCAACTTCAAATGGTGATAACTATTAGCAAAAATTAATTACGTGTCCTATTACCTAACAACATATGGATAATTGAATTATCTTTTCTTAGCCACCAGCCTTACTAAAATCATACTTCCGAGTAAAAGGTTATGCCCGTTTTGGTATAGGCCTATCGAACTAGCCCAACCGACGGGGCGTGGATCAATCGACAGACCATCGGCCCTGGCCGTCCATTGGTACGACAACAACTTTCCCAAGGGTCTTTTGGACCTTTCCCACTCTGTTTAACCCTTAAGATATGTCGTTTTAGTTCTAAATCATCGGATTTTAGTCAGTTTAAGCCTAGAAATATAACTAAAACACATCTAAGTCAAATCATTAAATCAAAACATAGAATACAAGAAGCAAGAAAAGAGAAAAAGATCAAGAACCCTAGTTAAAGAATGCAAGAAGTTCCAGCAGTTCAAGCCCCGAAACGTAAGTATTTTTCCGTGGATCTCATCACCAGGTATGTTGGATTTCACTAGTGGGTTCCTTTCAATTACTGGGTCCATAGTTTTCAGTCAGATTCCTGATTTTCTTGTGATGATTAAACCTAGGGTTTCTAGAACTTTGATAGAACTTCATGAATTTATTAAATATATGTTCCAAATCAAATTATTATGTTATTACTTGGATTATCTCATGAATTTCAGAACCCGAGCTTCTTATTTCTTTAGTTCTTGAATTACACATGCTAGGTCAGATATTTCAGACCCTTTAGATATACATACCTCCGTTTTAAATGCATAATTACAAGATTAGTTGTTGCATTCTCAATTTGCATGTTTAGTTTCGAGCTATCCATTATTTACAGAAACTCAGACATAATCAGTAAATTTACAGAATATTGGGAGTAGCATAATATTGAGTTGAACTAGGGTTTAGCATACCCAATAGTCCCAGAACTACTAGTCAAGTAGGTTGTAAGTCCCCTCTGTGGACAATTAGTTTAGTGATTACACCAGCATGCCTTTATACATTTGGCAGTGTATATTGGGTCCTCTCGATGGGGCGTATACATCGGACTCCATGTTTAGCTCATATGGTTTTATTATTGGTTATTAGTATCTCCCACAGTTCAGTCAGCCTCTCTACATTCACCATTTATCAGTATTTTCAGTAATAAGTTTAAGCATGTTATAAATTGGTCATCGCATCTAGTTAGCTCAAAATTTAGATTATCATGTCAAATTATTATACTTGCTTTTATGTTTGTTCAGTTATGTTTTATTTCAGCTTTATTCTATCCTACATGCTCAATATCATTCATGTACTGACACATACGTGCGCTGCATCTTCTCGTGATGTAGGTTCAGGTTCTCAGCATCCAGATCACGCATAGATCGATTATCTGATCTCCAGTTAAGCAGATTCAGTGGTGAGCCCTCATTCTCCGAGGACAATAGTCATGAGTTTCTTTTCAGTATTTAGTCTTTTAGTTTCAATTTTTTCTAGATTTAACTGGGGCTTGTCCCAATATTTCTAGTCCAGTTTAGTGGCTTATTTCAGAATATTTAGTTTCAGCTTAGTGTTGAGTTAGTAACTTCATTGTATTAAACTCATCAGTTTTCATATATATCAGTTTTAGCATATGGGTATACTCCATCTTTTCATTATAAGTTATGATTTAGCTTCCGCATCAGCTTATTATCTTTAGTATGCTCATGATCATGCCAGCAGGGTTAACATGGGATCACTTGTGGTCCTAGGTTCCGTATTCGGGTCTTGGGGGTAGCTGGGGGTGTGACAAAATATGATAAAAGAAAAATTTAACTTGCAATGAAATGATTTTATTCAAAAGTTAATCAATAAATTAACCATAGTCATATTCAATTTTTTTAATATATTAATGACTTTCTAGCTTGCAATTAGGTTAGGAGGTGAAAAGAATGTGAAATATGTTTAATATTTAATATTTGACTTATTGAATATTTGATAACATTTTTAATTAGAATAGGGGTAAAATGAAATTTCAACTTGTAACTTTTTGGCTTTCTACATTTAGTATAATATTATTTTATCGTGTGTATTGTGTTATATTATTTAATGTTTTCATGTTACAAGTCTAATTGTCATGTGTTTGTCATATTTATTGATGTTTCAATATTAAGAGTATATTTGTCATCGGTATTTTTGTGTTTGTTTAATATTTCATATCATGTGAATTTATCAATAGATTTACATATATCATATCATATATTATTATAAGCATGAAGCTCTAAAGTGTAAAGTTGAATTACTACTTTGTCCCTATACTAAATTAAAAAGTAATAAAATACTTTACCCAAATATAAATTAAATATCTAATTAAATATTAATATTAAATTACATAATAGAGGAGCAAAATGAGAAGTTCAGCAGTCTATTCAATTAATATGTGTGAAACAACCAAATAGGATGAACACTAATAAAAGTTTCAATTAATATAGAAGTTGAAACGTATTTTGCTAATTATGAGAAGTTGAAAGGGATCAAATTAAGTAATTGAGGAATGTAAAAGAGTTTTTATCAACAAATCTTCAAGACTACACTATATAAACATACTCAATATTAGTCATTCAACACAAGCTTCCATTGTTAAGTGGGTACAAAAATGTCTTCTAATTTTCAGGTACAATCTTATTAAGTCTAGATTTTTCCGTTTGATTTGCTAACTTCATTTGAATGATAACTTTCTAATTTTTTTAATAGGTAAAATAAATAGCTTGAAAGGTATAATCACACATATCAAAAATTGAATGTTGTTGTACACATATGGTTTGATACTGAATGATGATCAACTCTCTTTGAAACTCTCTATGCAAGCTTCCCACAGAAAAGAAACCATGTTTAAATTTTTAAACTATTAATAATAAATTGAAATTGCAGCTATTTGCTAGCAAAATATATCACATTTTCTTCAACAAATGTAGCGACTCCATGTCTTCTCTAACAGTGATGGATAGTAGTTGTAAGCCTGTAAATGTAAGTCTAGGTATATCTGAAAGTTTTTAAGGAAGTAGTTACATTTGTAACGACACACATTAAGGATACAAGATGACTTTAAATAACGTCGCATTTTCCCTTTTTAATTCTTTAACTTGATGTGTCTTTCTTAGAAATTTTACTTGTTGATGACTGTCTGTATATTTAATTGCTTATAAATGGGTAAGCTTTGGAGACTTATCTAATGTGCAGTAGATCGAAAATATCGAGAGAACACTCGAAAAAAACATCATAATTCTCCTAATAGTTTATTATATACGTTTTCATTTATTTTTTTTATTGATTTTTATTTGGGATACACGTGCAACGCACGTGCCCGGAGACTAGTATTATTATAAGCATGAAGCTTTAAAGTGTAAAGTTGAATTACTACTTTGCCCCTATACTAAATTAAAAAGTAATAAAATACTTTACCCAAATATAAATTAAATATCTAATTAAATAGTAATATTGAACTACATAATAGAGGAGCAAAATGAGGAGTTCAGCAGTCTATTCAATTACTATGTGTGAAACAACCAAATAGGATGAACACTAATAAAGTTTCAATTAATATAGAAGTTGAAACGTATTTTGCTAATTATGAGAAGTTGAAAGGGATCAAATTAAGTAATTGAGGAATATCAAAGAGTTTTTATCAACAAATCTTCAAGACTACACTATATAAACATATTCAATATTAGTCATTCAACACAAGCTTCCATTGTTAAGTGGGTACAAAAATGTCTTCTAATTTTCAGGTACAATCTTATTAAGTCTTGATTTTTCCGTTTGATTTGCTAACTTCATTTGAATGATAACTTTCTAATTTTTTTAATAGGTAAAATAAATAGCTTGAAAGGTATAATCACACATATCAAAAATTGAATATTGTTGTACACATATGGTTTGTAAGATGCTGAATGATGATCAACTCTCTTTGAAACTCTCTACGCATAGCTTCCCACATAAAAGAAACCATGTTTAAACTTTTAAACTATTAATAATAAATTGAAATTGCAGTTGTTTGCTAGCAAAATATATCACATTTTCTTCAACAAATGTAGCAACACCAAGTCTTCTCTGACAGTGATGGATAGTAGTTGTAAGCCTGTAAATGTAAGTCTGGGTATATCTAAATGTTTTTAAGGAAGTAGTTACATTTGTAACGACACACATTAAGGATACAAGATGACTTTAAGTAACGACGTATTTTCCCTTTTTAATTCTTTAACTTGATGTGTCTTTCTTCGAAATTTTACTTGTTGATGACTGTCTGTATATTTAATTGCTTATAAATGGGTAAGCTTTGGAGACTTATCTAATGTGCAGTAGATCGAAAATATCGAGAGAACACTCGAAAAAAACATCATAATTCTCCTAATAGTTTATTATATACTTTTTCATTTATTTTTTTTATTGATTTTTATTTGGAATACACGTGCAATGCACGTGCCCGGAGACTAGCAGTTCTATATAGGGAGGAGATCCTTGAACAACATAAAATATCTATGTGTGACCTATATGTCACCGGTTTGAGCCATGGAAGAAGCACTATTGTTTGCACTAGGGTAGGCTATTTACATCACACCCCTTGGCGTCAGGCCTTTCCAGGACCTTATTAACATGGAATCACATTTCTTGGAAGACGTTCTTATGGGTGCCAAAAAATAAGACCACTATATTTGGGGGATATCTTGTGAAATTTTTTCAAGTCCAATGACACATTTGAGTCGTTTCTATTTAATAGATGACCTTTTTAAATAAATCTCTTACATGTTTTACGTACCTTTAAGGAAACAATCTAATGATCCCTTTTGACCAACCTGATATTCGTATAGAAAATGTTTAACTATGATCTAAATTTATGTAAGTTATTACAAATATCAGACATTTAAGTTTGAGAAATATATGAGCAGACATTATAGACAATCTAATATTATCCAGGAGGATAATTTCTTTGGAAAAGTTCACATAAGGACAAAATTTAAATGGTAATCTATATTTGCTAAATCACTCAAATAAATAAGAAAAAATGACATAAATAGTCGTTTAACAAAATAATAACCCACAAATATATACTCTCACCAATTTCATGCCATCAAATGTTGAAGAAGAAGTCTGCAAAGTTAAAAACTCATCACGAGTAAGGACTCAAGAGATTATAGAGATAGGCCCTCCCCTGATATTTTGATCTGAATACAGTGAGGCAAATCAGGAAAGAGATTATCCAGGAAGAACTTACTTTTGGAAATTGTGGATTCTGTTTGGGAAGTTGAGATAAGGGACATGTACCCTGCCCCAAAAATCGATTTGCAAAAATCATGGCAGATGAAAAAAAATATTAGTCATGACGAGATCGTTGTTGTAATGTTGATGATTCCATTTTTCGAGATGTTTGAGTACATCCTTCGATGCTTGACTTTGGACATGGCCAAAATTTCGGAGAACAATTGCAGTGTGTGTGTTGACATGTGGATGTAACTGAGGGGAATGTCTCTAACAAGTAAGAAGGTGTAAGTGTTTGACTAAGGAAGGTGTATAGTGATTATTTTGCTCTTTGGTGCATCAAATTTTCAAGAATCGTGGATTGGGTTATTGTGATAAAATGGGGCTTTATTGGGATCCGAGATTTTCTTGTTTATTGTTCAATTTGCTTTCATAGGGAGGATCTTAGTGGAAAGATCCAATAATTTAGGACCAGAACTAACATAATGTCATATTCTTTGGTTAAATATTACTCTTTCATATAATTGTAATACCTGAAGACATTATTATGTAATTAGAATTCTTGAAGTTCCCAATTTAGTCTGTGTAATTTCCTTTTTGCAGTTGTGTTTCATTCATTATTATTATAGTGTTCTTTTAAGTTTGTATCATAGTTTAGAGAGTCGTGATGTTCTTTTTCAACCTAGAAATAAGCTTAATGTGACAAATAATTTTAAATACTCACAAGAAATGCTTGGAAATAAGGACCTAACATGACCTAATTAAGGACCCCATTTTGGCACACCCTCAATAATACAAGATTACCCCTTAATCACCAGAGTTGAATCTTTAAGTTGATGAATATCATACAATAGAGTGCAGTAATAAGATATATATAGAAAGTAAGAGTACAAAATATCAGTGCATGTTTGACTAAAGGAATGTTATTTCTAAATTGAACAGAGATATCTTATGTTAAGACAACTAATATTGTAAATATTTAGGTCTAAACTCTTTCAACCGTCTGACTGAAATCTTTTGCATTAGCACAAGAACAATGCTACATTCATTGAAGTATTTTTCCCATTTTTCTGCATAATCAAAGTTGCTTGCTGCTCAAGTGTTTCTAAAAATCCTAGCTAATAACTAGAGCGGAAGAAGGATAGAAGAAGAAAGGCAACTTATGTCAGTAGAGAAAAATAAATATTAATAATAGTAGAGTCCACAACTGAAAAATGGAAAAACGAGCATAATTCTTGTGATAACTCAAGTTGTTTGATCTTGACAAGTCTTAAAGAAAACACATTCTATTTTAGGCCATACCTTTTCTGCGTTTTTTTTATTTGATCAAGGATCACGGATTGGATGTTGGTGATGGAATTGAGTTATATCGTCATCCTAGTTTGTTGTCAAGGTTTATTTCAAAATCATTTTCTAGGATTCATTATTAATGAATTAGGCCTGTACTTTTTCTTTCCTACTTGTGATTGAAATATGTAGATTCTCTAATTTTTGTCCGCTTTTCGGTAGCAAGAAAGGTTTGGCTGACAGTTGTGTAAACGATTTAAGAATTATGAACAATAAGTTGATGTATATGGAGTATGTATATATGATGATTTTGCATATATACAAAGGTTGTCTTCTTAATCTGCTCTTTTGTATTGGAAGTAAGAGTTAAGAAAAGTTTTCTGGCACAATCTGTTATTCGATAACTAAGAGATGAGTGGTTATAAAATTAAATTCATATGTTCTCTCCCTATGAAAGATCTTGTGCCTCAATGTATGGTTATACAATCTTGAATGTCATGCCTGAATAGCTAAGAATTAAATTAGAATAAACAAAGAACTGATAATTAGAGATGGTAGTACAGTTTTGAGTGTCTTTTGACAACTCGAGCTATTTTATAACAGTTGTTCCAAATCATCTTGTACTATCATTCTCGAAAGGTCTTACAACAAGCACATTCTTTATCAGTTTGTGTATTTCTTCTGATAGATCCTTTTCTGCATTTTTACTTGAAGTAACTGTTATTATCGGTCGTCTTCACATCTCGATTTGGCTAATCATAACTTGTTTTGTACTTGAATCCTAGTAACAAAGTGTCTACATTAGCATTAGTCATTGTAGTTTACCTAACAAAATATGTTGTTTTATGGGCTAGTGACTGCAATAAATGTAGCAAGAAGATTCTATGGAGATTGTGAGTACATATAAAGTTGTCATATATGACAAAGTTTAAATTGTCATTCTGCCGAAGTTGATACAATCACAACACATGTTCCTTAATAATCAGGGCTGAATCTTTAAGTTAATAATTTCCGCGTTGTGTGGTTGACTTTAATGAAGCAAAAAATTTTGGGATCTCCACAATACACTCAAAATGGGTGAAAAGAGATACTTTCGTTATGTCCAACTATACATTATATAGAATTACAAAGATATGGGAAGATATTTACAATCCCAAAGAATATACTACACAATCCATAAGATATTCTAATTGATATTCAATAATTAGAAACAAATGTACCTATTAACTACTTTTCCTAACTTATGCTAACACCCCCCTCAAGATGGATCATAGATGTCATGTACACCCATCTTGACAAGTGAGTTATTAAATGCTTTTCTGGATACAACTTTAGTTAGAATATCAGCCGGCTGCTCTAAGGTCTTTTACATATGGAAATTAAGTTTTCTTATTCTTATACTTCTCATAGATGAAATTACGATCATTCTCCACATACTTAGTATGATCATGTTGAGTTGGGTTTTCTGCAATTTTAATAGCAGACTGGTTGACGCAAAATAACTTCATAGGTTGGTCGAGTAAAAAATTGAACTCCTCCATAAGTCGTTTCAACCATAGTAATTCTTAGATACCTTTAACCAATGCTCTGTATTCAGCTTCTGCACTAGACAATGATACAAACTTTTGTTTTCTACTTTCCAAGTAACAAGGTTACCTCTAACAAAACTTAAATACCCTATTGTTGAGCGTCGTCGTTCTCCTTTGGCACCCCAATCTAAATCACAATAATCCATAATTTTTGTATGGTGATTCATAGAGAACATGAGGCCTCTTCCTGCCGCAGACTTTAAGTATCGCAAGACTTAATGACTGTATTCATATGAATTTCACATGGATTATACATAAAGTGAACTACCACACTACCGCATAAGCAATATCTAGTCAGGTATGTGATAAGTATATCAAGCGTCCCACTAATCTTTGATACCTCGCTTTCTTAGTATAAACTTGATAAGGAAGTATCTCCAAGCTATGATTTTGTTCGATCGGTGTATCAATAAATTGACAACCTAACATACCCGTCTCCTTTAACAAATCAAGAACATATTTACGTTGACACAAAAATATTCCTTGTATAGACCAAATAACTTCAATACCCATGAAATACTTTGATCCTCCTAAATCTTGCATATCAAATTCAGAGGACAAGTAAGTCTTCAATTTAGTCATCTCATCAACATCATCACCAGTAACAATTATGTCATCAACATAAATGATAAGAACAATTATCTTACCATTTTCCATCTTCAAAAATAAGGAATGATTTGTGTTGCTCTAAGCCTAACCATATTTCTTCACTGTTAGTCGAAACCTTTCAAACCATGCCCTAGGCGACTGTTTCATGCCATTCAATGCCTTTTTAGCTTGCACGCTAAATCTGTATTTCCATAGATACTGTAACTAGGAGGTATGCTCATATATATTTCTTCATATAATTCTCCGTGCAAAAAAACATTCTTCACATCATATTGCTGTAGAAGCCAGTCAAGATTAGCAGCTACTGATAATAGGAGACGAACAATACTTAACTTTGCCACAGGAGCAAAAGTCTCCTGAGAATCAACATCATAGGTTTTTGTAAAGCTACAAGAACCTAACCTTGATTTGATCGATCATTGACTCATCGGGCTTGTGTTTCACTGAAAAATTCCATCTGCACCCAACTGGTTTCTTCCCTTCTGGTAACAACACAATATCCCATTATGGTTTTTCTCTAGTGCTCGCATCTCCTCATTCATAGATTCTGCCCATTTAGGATCATCCAATGCTTCTTCAAATCTGGTGGGTCAATAATCGATGACATCTGATTCACAAAGCCTCGAATAAATCTTGGTAAGTGTCCACTAGAAACATAATGAGCAATAGGATATTTGACTACCTTTGGATTATCAAGGGAGTATCTTGTTGGTGCTTTTCCTTGATTGATAGGAGGAGGTAACTGATACCTATTCATGTTGTCATCACTAGAAACCACAGATCTAGTGTCACCAATTAAATAATTAGTATTAGTTTCCTCATGAGTAACACATACCTCAGGAACATCATCAGAAGGAACATTATTTATGGGTATTAAAGGCACTGGAGAGGGGGATTATTCACTTTCTTGTTGCACTGTTTGCTTGAGAATACCTTGGTCTGGAGTGGTTGAGCTAAGCCATGTATTTATTAGAATTTATACCACTATTATCAAGTAGGATCACCATCCAAGTTTGTTCTTCAACCGTATTTTCCCCCTGAAGAGAAAAACTAGATAACTCCGGAGAAAACTACAATTCGATCTCAGATAAAGTAACATCCATAGTAACGTATGATCTTTTGGTAGGGGGGTGATATCTTTTGTATCCCTTTTTTTTTAGGAAAATACCCAACAAAGACACACTATAATGCACATGGATCATGCTTCGTACTTTTATGTTTAGTGAGGTGAACAAAAACAACACAACCAAAAACTCGAGGTTCCAATTTTAAGGTGGATGAGAGATTAACAAAATTGGATAGGTGATATAAGGGAGTCTTAAAATAATGAGCACTGCTTGGTACACGATTTATTAAATAAACATTATACAAAATAGCATTCTCCCAAAATGAAGGTTGCATATGAGAACTAATAAAGCATGCACGCGTAACTTCCAATGTATGGCAATTTTTCATCTCTGCTACGCTATATTGTTGAGGTATAAAAGTGCATGCGATTTCCTGGATGATGCCATGATTTTGGTGATATTACTGTGACACTTGATTAACATATTCTCCATCATTATCTGACCAATGAACTTTTATTTTGGCTTAATATTGGGTTTGAATTATCTTATGAAATGAGAGGAAGCATTTAGAAACATCACTTCTATTCTTCAATAGATAAATTTATGTCATACGACAAACATCATCAACAAAGATTACAAACCAACAATAGCCAGATGAACTAGAAAATGGAGAGGGACCCCAGACATCAGAGTGAATCAATGCAAACGGCTCAATCACCTTACTAGTACTGAAAGGATAAGTAGTACGATGATTTTTAACTAATACACAAACATCACAATGAAAATTAGTGAAATCTTACACTGAGAACAAAGTTTGGAATATTTATTTAATGTAGCCAAAAGAAGCATGACTGAATCTTTGATGCCACATCAATATTTTTTATTTCTTTAGTAGAGAGTGAACTTTGAATGGTTAGAGCAATACCACGACATACACCATCCACATAATAAAGTCCCCCTCTTTTAGTACCACGCCCAATAATCTCCTTGTTGATATCCTGAAAAATGCAGAAATGAGGATACATTAATACTAGACAATTTCATTGTTGAGTTACTTGAGACGTAGATAAAAGATTATTGGATAGTGAAAAAACAAATAATGTATGCTCTAAAGACATGGAAGGAGTCAGAACAATAGTTCAAACAATAGTAACTGGGGATGATACACCATTTGCGTTGGACACATGTGAACAATGTGGTTTATTAGGAGCTTGTAGCAAGGACTGATCAAAGTCCTTATGTTCAGTAGCTCCGGAGTGAAAAACACATCCAGTGTCTTTACCAGAATCCATTTTAATCAGATTTGATTCAATATTACCTTATTAATTCCTAGGTCTTGCTAAATCAGAATCACCATTTTAAGTCGAAACCAAAGCAATTCCAGTAGTTGGAAGTAATGTGCTAGGTTACACCATAGCAACAATTTCCTATCATTTTTATTACAATCCTTTCGATTTCTCCGTTCCCTATATTTTTTTTTCATTTAAACCATCTCACCAATCTGGATATCCATATAACTCAAAACATTTCTCAACTGCATGTTTGATATTACCGCAGTGAGTACAACCCTTTTCATCATTGCTACGAGCATTTTAATGGCAATCTCGATTCTGGACAAAAGAAACCTTTGATGCCATAGCCATGTAGATATTTGTATTATTATTTAGCATTATGTTCCTCCTTTGTTCTTCACTTCTAACCTTAGCAAAAGCAGCTTCTGGATTGGGAAAAGGGTTTGCGCGAAGAATATCTCTTTGGACACAATCATAAATATTATCCAAACCAGCCAAAAAGATATACACACAGTCTTCTTCAATTTCCTTCTGTCGAGCATGGACAACATCAGCTTGTGTGAAAGATATGGGCTTACGATGATCCAGTTCCTGCCATATTTTGCGCAAATCTGCAAGGTATATCGAAACTGTTTCCGCCACTTGTTTCTTACCCATGGCTTGACAAGAGAGATTGTAAATAACTGATCTTTCAGCTCCTTCATAATATGTTTGAGACACGGTGTCCCAAATACTCTTGGACGTTAGAAGACGTACAAATAAGCACATAATGTCAGGTTTCATCCACCGAGGAGCCAACTTTAACAATAGCATTATCCATGCTCCACTTTTCATAAGTGGCATCAGTAACGAGAGGCTCTTTAAATGTTCCTGATAAGTATCCCATTTTTCCACGACTTTCAACAAGCGTCTCAAGAACTTGAGACCAAAGAGAATAATTCTTTCAATTGAGTTTTACACCAAAAGGAATGGCTATAGGTTCTAGAATTATGTTTGTATCTTTAGAGGATTCACCCATGGTAGAATTATAGACTAGGATAAAGAAAAGAAATCTTACTCTTGACACCAACTCAAAATGGGTGAAAAGAATACTTTCATTATGTATCAACTATACATTATATAGAATTACAAAGATATGGGAATATATTTACAAACCCAATGAATATGCTACTACAATCCAAAATGATATACTACACGATCCATAAGATATTCTAATTGACATTCAATAATTAGAAACAAATCTACCTATTAACTACTTTTCCTGACTCAAGTTAACAAACACTTCTATTCCTTGTGCATGGGAAAATATTCCTCTAACATTGTCTCCTCATATGTCGTAGCTTAGCATGTCTCCAAGTAGTAGGTGATAGTACACTTTTTGCTATGTTAATAACCACCACAGTTTGCAGCAAGTCTGGAGTTACAAACTTTGTTTCACTAATTTTTCTGCTGATTGATTTCTGCTCTAAGTCACAAATAAGAATGGATACCTTCCCTGTAAGTGGTCTTTAAAATCTTTTCTAACTCGGGATAATAAATCAAGAGCACTACATTTTTGGTACACCTTATTCAATTTTGTGAAGTTTGATAGCGTATTTGAGCCTTTTCCATCTAATAAATGACCTTTGTTAAGAAAAAAAATCCTAAATGTTTATGTACTAATATGCAGCAAGCTATAAAAGCTTATTCTAGGAAACTGAAAAAAAAACAATTAAAAGACTTACTAACTATCATGAGACAGTTACGGGGTAGTTTTTTATGTAGAGAAGGGTCAAGGAAGTTAAAAGAGGGTGTTCAAGAAAAGGAAAAGGGAATTGTGGGAGAGCTCTATCCTCTCAAATGTCTAGAAAGGTTGTGATCTAGTTAAATGTAGGTTATGTATTATATAACTAAAATTCATTCATGTCTTGGGACGAAATTTTGTGGTATTGGTGGTGTCCTAGTGGTTGCTTTTTAGATTTCTTGTGTAATATCAATGTATCTGGTGTGAAACATCGTATCTGTTCCTTTATTCACTATTTCAGTAGTAAAGTCTATCAATTTGATATTAAAACATCAACTTTCGGGGATGTTGCACTAGTTACCCTTGAGGGAAGTCTTACAAGGATGTTCGTATGTATGTATATGCCTTTAAATATAAATTATATGTATATGATGATCTTACATGTTGATGACACTATATGATATTGGTTTCACTTTTGAACATGTGTTTGGTCTCTATTGCTAAAGTATGAT
Source organism: Solanum pennellii (assembly GCF_001406875.1). Lineage (NCBI taxonomy): Eukaryota > Viridiplantae > Streptophyta > Magnoliopsida > Solanales > Solanaceae > Solanum > Solanum pennellii. The sequence goes on along the minus strand of NC_028646.1, from coordinate 49,275,749 downwards.
GAGGTTTATTCTAAGTGATATGGTATGTGAAGTTGAACATTGGTTATGGTTCTTGTTAGGTTTACTTGATTGAGTGATGTTATGGAGCTTTGCTTAGTCAATGCACTATTGGACTTAATGAGGGTTCATGAGTAATGGTCTTGCTTTAGTTATGATTTTATGAACTCTTATTCATGCATGTTGATGTTATGACTTGATAATAGAGTTGTCTTAATTATGTGCTCAACTATGTTGCTTTGCAAGTTTACTTGATTTGACTTAGTAATGTTGGTCTTGTGATGTACATGGTTTTGACTTTATGAATATGTTCTATGGACTTGTATTGGTTGTTGAATATGCATAATGCTTTTCAAAGTAAATTAGCATGATTTAATGAAATGTTTCTTGTTTAGCATGATTTCAGTGTGGTGTGTGCATATAATCCTATACTTAGTACAACTGATGTTCTAATCCCATTTCTCCCTTTTTTTCCCCAAACATTTTAGGTACCGGTCGTTGAAGGGCTTGTGACGACATTTGAAGGAAGAGTTGGATTCTCATTCTCCAAGTTGGGTAGGTCCTCACCACTTCAAGGACAATGCCACATTCTAGCTATGGATATTGATTAGTCCTAAAGACAATTTGTTCATTTCCTTTCATTTAAGTGCTAAGATTGTATATCCTATATGTGGCTTTTATTTTATTGATGTATGGGCTATGCCGAATTTTTATACTCTTGTTTAGATGGTTATGAGATGAGACATCCGTTGTAAGACTGAGTTATAGCTTTTATATATATATATATATATATA
>NC_028646.1:49257320-49274769 GCF_001406875.1 Solanum pennellii | reverse complement strand
TATATATATATATATATATATATATATAAATTTGTGTGTGTGTGTGCGCGCGCGTACGCGTAGAAGACTATGTAATTATTTATACAAAAGGTCTATGTATACTTGATATAAATATATTATGTGTATGCGATATGTCTATGTAAACCTCATGATAGATGTAGAAGAAAAGTTTTAAATATTCTACATTTTTAACCTACGAATATAATGATGTAATCTAAGAGGTTAGTCTTAGTCCTCTTCGAAGATGACGATGTCAGTTACGTCTGGGGGGTGCTCCCCGGGTGTGACATGGTTTCACCATAACACTTTGACGGAGGAAACTTATTTATTCCTCAATATCTTATCTTGCCGGTCTAAGATCTAAACTGTAACTTCTTCATAAGAAAGGTTATCTTTCACTACTAACCCTTCGAGAATTGTGGATGTCAGATCTCCAACACACTCTTTCAACATAGAGACATGGAATAACGGATGCACCAATGCAAACACATTTGGCAAAATTTTAAGTTATGGGCCTACAAAATGGGGAATAAGTTTCCCTTTCTTACCAAAACTCATTACAGCCTTCATGGGCAAGATTTTAAGCTAACCCAATCATGCACATCAAATTCAAGGTCTCTCATTTTAACATCGGCATGAGACTTTTGTGGGCTTTGGGTCATTCTTAATCTCTCTCTTATAAGTTGAACCTTCTCAATGTCCTCATGAAATAACTCGGGTACTATCAAAACAATTTCACCAACCTCAAGCCATCATATAGGTGATCTACACCTCCTACCATAAAGAGCCTTAAACGTAGCCATACCAATACCCGAATGGTAGCTATTATTACTGGCAGATTCAATCAAGAGAAAATAGTTATCCTAATTTCCCTTCCATCAAGGAAACCGTCAACATGTATTGTAATGTTTGAATTGTTCTTTCCGCTTGACAATCAGCTTAGGAGTGAAAATTTGTTCCAATCTTAACTTTAATGCCAAGACCCTTTCGGAAAGACTTGAATGGTAAAGTAAACTAAGTACCTCCATCACAGATAATTTAAAAGGTAAGTCCGTTAAACCTTACCATATCTTTCAAGTATAACTTTTCATAATATCCCGGTGTATAGTAAACTTTGACGGGAATGAAATGGCTGACTTTGTCATTCGGTCTAGTATAACCCAAATCAAATCATATTGATGCCGAGTATCGGGAAATCCCACTATGAAGTTCATGTCAAAATCATCCCACTTCCAAGTATGAATGCTAATATCTTGGGATAAACCTCCCTATTTCTATTGCTTAACCTTTACTTTATGGCACTTAGGACATGTAGCCATTTTCCAAAATATCCTTCTTTTTCCCATTCCACCAATATATATCCCCAAAATTACTATACATCATGGTGTCTCTCGCATGAATAAAATACCTAGAACTATAGGCTTCTAGAAAAATATGTTCCCTCAAGTTATCCACATTTGGGACACATAACTACCTTGGTACCTTAGTACACCATCTCTCCCTTGGGAGAATGACTCTACGTACTTTTTAAAAACCATTTCTTTCAATTATACTAATGTTTGATCAAGACATTGATTGGCATACACATTAGCCACAAAGGATGATTCAGGAAAATTATGGACCATTACACCACCCTTGCTGGAATTCACCAATTAAACTCCCAATAAGGCAAACCTATGAGTATCTCGAACCAAACGACCTTGTTTAGAACCGGCCAGACATTATTTGGTCTTTACATCAACCATAAAGGATGATTCAAAACCATTATAGACCATGACACCACCCTTGGTGGAATCCACTAATTGAACTCCCAATAAGACAAACTTATGAATATCTCTAACCAAATATTTTCTCTCTTCATTAATATGTCCAACACTAGCCGTGTATAGTCAACTAAGGGCATCCACCACCAGATTTGCTTTACCATGCAGATAGAGAACACTTATATCATAATCTTTCAATAACTTAAGACACCTTTATTGGCGAAGATTCAGATATATTTTTCGTAAACATGTATTGCAAACTTTTGTTATCGGTAAACACATCAACATGTGCTCCATACAAATAATTTTCTCAAATCTTTAATACAAATAACACAACCACTGATTCAAGATAGTGGTTAGAACAACCACTGATTCAAGATAGTGGTTAGATTAGTTATTTTCATGAACCTGTAAATGCCTTCAAGTCTAGGCAATGACCTTACTATTTTGCATAAGCCAATATTCTAATCCAACTCTAGAGGCATCAAATACACAACAAGCCAATCCGTACCATCCGGTAAGGCCAACACCAGAGAAGAAGTAACTCTATCTTTCAATTCTTGGAAACTTCTCACACAAGCTTTGGACCATATGAACTTGGACTTATTTCAAAGTGAAGCTATCGAAGGAGAATCAATAGAGGAAAACCCTGCAACAAATCTTCTATAACAACCAACCAAATCCAAGAAGCTTTTAGTATATGTCGGTGATATAGGTCTAGACTAACTATTGACCGCAACTGTTTGTTTTGGATCTACCTAAGTAACCCTGGCTGAAAATATATGGCCAATAAAAGATTTAAATCTTAGCCAAAATCACATTTTCTAAACTTTGCATAGAGTTCTTGGTCCTTGAGAATTCGGAAGGCAATCCTGAAATTACAAATATCCTCATTCTTGCTCGTTGAATAAATAAAAATATCATCTATGAATACAATTAAAAATATATCAAGGTATTGTCTAAATATCATATTCATTAAGTCCATAGAAGACGTTGTGCATTAGTCAAACCAGAGGACATCACCAAAAACTCATATGACCATATCAGGTTCTGAAGACAGTTTTTGAAATATCTTCCTCTTTAACCTCCAATTGGTGATAACGTGATCGGAGATCAATTTTTGAGAAATAACTTGCCCCTTGAAGTTTGTCAAATAAGTCGTCTATTCTTGGAAGGTATATTTTTTTATGCTTACCTTGTTCAACTACTAATAATCAATACGCATACGGAGTGAACCATCATTCTTCCTAACAAACAACACTGGAGAACCCCATGGAGAGATACTCGGTCTGATAAAACACTTATCCAACAAGTCCTTAAAAAGATCATTCAACTCTTTCAGCTCAATCTAAGCCATTCTATAAAAAGGGATAGAGATAGGTTAGTTATCGGAAAGAAGGTCAATCTCAAAACCTATTTCCCTTTTGGAGGAACATCGAGTAAATCATCGGGGAAAACTTTCAGAAACTCTTTTCCAACAAGGACCGACTCAAAATATGAGTTTTGTACCCCATATCCCTCACCCACTCTATATGGTAGATTCGTCTCATCCTGTTCATTTTCCTACATTTAAGGTTAGAAAAAAATTGACCTCTTGGCATATAATTATTCGTCACGATATTTTAAGGTTGTGTTACAAGTTGAATGTTTTTTTGCATTTATTGTATTGTTTGTGTTTCCTATTTTTTTTGGTTATATGGTCCATTTACATTTCGACCATTTTTAGGTAGTGAAAAGAACTAATGTTCCTTATGTTATTTATCTCGATATTCTAAAGTCTTTGGTGCAAGTTGATTTTTTTGAGGAATTTTTGTATTGTTTCTTTGTGTTTCTTGATTTCTCCGCCTTTTGGGGACATTTAAGTTGTATTCAGATAATTTTGGGCATTTAAGAATAGAAGTAAAGTTATATTTTGTTTTTCGTCAAGATATTCTAAGGGGGGATAATGCCCAAGTACCCCCTCAACCTATGCCCGAAATCTCAGAGACACACTTATACTATACTAAGGTCCTATTACCCCCCTGAATTTATTTTATTAATAATATTTTACCCCTTTTCGACCTACGTGGCACTATTTTGTGGGCCCTACGATGGTTGACTTTTTTTTTCAAACTAGTGCCACGTAGGCTAAAAAGGGGTAGAAAATTACTTATAAAGTAAGTTCAGGGGGGTAATAGGACCTTAGTATAGTATAAGTGTGTCTCTGGGATTTCGGGCATAGGTTGAGGGGGTACTTGTGCATTTTCCCTATTCTAAGGTAATTGGTGCGAATTGAACTTTATTTGAGGCGTCTTTTGTATTGTTTATCTGTGTTTCTTAATTTATTTAGGGCATTTATGTTATTCGGATAAGTTCGGGCAGTTAGGAAAAGAAGTACAGTCATGTTCTCTTATTTGTCACAATATTCTAAGGATATTGTAGGAAGTCGATATTTTTAGGCGTTTTTATATTATTTATGAGTTTTTCTTGGGTTTTTAGTCATTTTTGGGCATTTACGTCATATTCTATCATTTTGGGAAGTTAGGAAAAGAAGTAAAGTTTTGTTATGTTATCTGTGACGATATTCTAAGGTCATTAGTGGGAATTGAATTTTTTTGAGGCATTATTTGTATTATTTTTATGTGTTTCTTGATTTCTTGGTCCATTTTGAGGCAATTACGTAGTAATTGGGCATTTCAAGACAGTTACAGCAAGAAGTAATGTTATTTTCAGTTATTCGTCATGATATTTTAAGGTCATTGGTGTAAGTTGAAATTTTTTTTGATGCATTTTTGAATTGTTTATTTGTGTTTCTCAATTTATTGGTCATTTTGGTGCATTTACGTAACATTCGAAAATTCTCGGGAGGTTACAAAGAGAAGTAAAGCATTTTTCTCTTATTCGGCACGATATTCAAAGGTCATTTGGCGCAAGTCAATTTTTTTGAGGCATTCTTTGTATTCTTGATGTATCATTCTTGAGTATTCGACCATTTTGGGTCATTTACATATTATTCGGCCATTTTCGAGAAGTAACAAAATGAAGTAAAATTTTGTTCTAAGGTCATTAGTTCAGGTTGAAATTTTTTGAGGATTTTTTGTATTGTTATGTGTGTTTTTTGATTTTTCAATAATTTTTGGGCATTTTACGTAATTTTTGGGAAAATAAAAAAATAAGTAAAGGTTGTTTCATTCCTATACGTCACAATATTCTAAGTTCATTGATGCAAGTCAACAAAAAAAATTGAGGCATTTTTATTGAGTTTGAGTTTTTCTTGACATTTCATCCATTTTGGGCATTTACGTAATATTCGACCATTTCCTAACAAAAAAGAAGTAAAACTTTGGTTCCCTTTTTCGTCACGATATTCTAAGATCATTGGTATAAGTCCAAAAAACTTTGCGACGATTTTTGAATTATTTATGTCTGTTTCTTCATTATTCTTTCATTTTGGGACATTTACGTAATATTCGACCATTTCCTAGCAGTTACAAAATAAGTAAAGTTTTATCCTCTTATTTATCCGAATTTCTAAGTTTATTGGTGCAATTCAAAATTTTAGAGGCGTTTTTTCTTTTTATGTTTGTTTCTTGATTTTTTCGGCCATTTGTTGTATTTACATAGTACTCGGCCATTTTTGGTAATTTCCAAAAGAAGTAAATTGTTTTTATTAAATTTACTACAATATTCTAAGGTCATTGGTGCAATTCTAATTTTTTTTGAGGATTTATTTGCATTGTCTATGTGTTTTTCATGATTGTTTGGACACTTTGGGGGCATTTATGTAGTATTTTACAATTTTAGGGCAGTTACGAGAAGAAGTAATGTTTTGTTCGGTTATTCATCACGATATTCTAAAATCAATAGTGGAAGTCAAAAATATTTTGAGGCATTTTTGTATTTTTTTTGTGTGTTTCTTGATTTTTTGGCAATTTGTGGGCATTTACGTAGTATTCGATCTTTTTTCAGACAGTTACGAACAAGTAATTTTTTTTTTATTCCTCACGATATTATAAGGTCATTTCTTTTAGTCAAATTTTTTAGGCATATTTTGTATTGTATATGTGTGTTTCTTGAATTTTTTGGGCATTTACTTAATATTCGACCATTTTCGTGTAGTAACGAAAAGTAGTAATGTTTTGTTCTCTTATTTATGATGATATTTTAAGGTTATTCGTACAAGTCAAAATTTTCCAAAGGCGTTTTTATATTGTTTATGTGTGTTTCTTGATTTTTTACCATTTTGGGGCATTCACATAATATTCGACCATTTTCAAGCAATTACGGAATGAAGTAATGTTTTTTTTCTGTTATTCATCAAGATATTCTAAGGTCATTGCTGCAAGTAGAAAATTTTTTTGAAGGCATTGTTTATATTTTTGTGTGTGTTTCTTGATTTTCGGACATATTTGGGGCATTTATATAGTACTAGTCCTGGAAACGTGCCTTGCACGTTTAACCTCGGTTACTGTTATAATTTATATAGGCCCAAAATATAAAATTGCTTGACATTGTCTGACGTACTCCTATATGTCTTTTTGTGCATATAAAATAAACTTTTTTAGTGGTTACTTTTTGCCTAGAACTTAAATATCAACATTTTTTTTGGTGAATGATGAGCAACTTGTAAGGCTAGAACTAAGCCCCAAAACTTAAATTTCTTGGGATATAAATACTCCAACAATCATTAAAAATAAAAAATGAATGAAGGACACAAACCAAGAAGAAAAATAGTGACCAATAAAAAAATATTACAAGAACTATTAGATTATGTGTTTCTCCAACAACCATGAAAATAAAAAATGATCGAATGCACAAATCAATAAGAAAAATAGTGACCAATAAAGTATACTCGTGACAGAAGAACTATTCGATGATGAAAACAAAGTGTGGTGGATTAATATTTTTTATCCAATTTATAAAGGAAGAAATTAAGTACATGAAAGGTTTGTGCATAAATTTGTTTAATGGTAGAAACTAAAAACTTTTAACAATCAAATTCATTAAGAAATGAAAAATGATAAGTTGTAACATCTAATCATGTATTTGGTCTAGTCTAATTGTCATTATTGATTTAATTTTAAAAATTAGTAAATGATTTTTTCATTTAAAAATTTGGTGAAGGGAATTTTTGTAATCTAACTTTAAACTTTTCCCACTTATAATAATACTAGTCTTTGCTCACGTGCGACGCACGTGTACCCTATTAATTAATGTTCTGTTTTTTTGGATGACACAAGTATAAAATATATAAATGAGGCATAAAGTAGATTTTTTAGAAAAATACTCATAAACTTAAAACAATGAAGGGTGATATGTATACTCCAAATTTTGTGAATCAATTGAAACATCAAGTAATATTATCCTATTATCAAATATAGATATGAGAACCATCTATTTATTCACTGGTCATTTGTATTACATACACTTGTATATATTACATATATGCATGACTTCTCAATTTTTCAATTTAATTGGTATCATAAAAGAGAGGTTCAACCTTATTATTTTAATTGTTACCATAAAAGTGGCGTTACTACGATGACTTTCTGAAAGCTAATGTCTCTATGATCCTATATTATGTGTTGACAGTAATAACTACATTTCTTAAAGGATGAAAAAGTTCGTCAAAGAACCAACAAAAATTGAAATCCCAAGGTAAAAAAATAGAAAACTATCACATAACGTATAAAATTGAGTAATACCTCAAGAATACATTTCAAAATTACTAAAAATAGTCAAAAAAATAAATATAAAAAAACATTCAATGATACAACATATTAACAAGACCACACAAAAATAAAATAATAACTGTGTAAACCTCTTCTAGTCTAGATTGAAACCACAATGAGGCTAAGCATATCAAATACCATAAAACCAATAAAAAAAGTTGATATTCAAAGAATACATCAAAATCTAATATTAAGAAAGAAGAATCAAAAGCACATTACACTAAAAAGATCACACAAAATTAACAAATTGTATTACAGATTCTTAGCACAATTTGATGAAAACAAGATAAAAAAACTTAAAGAAAATATATTAAAATACAATAAACAAAATCAAGATTAAATAAATAAAATAACAATACAGAAAAAACATTAAGATTCAATATGAATGAAATTACCTTTAGTGTCTATACTACTTCTTGTATATCTTTTCTCTATTAACAACAAAAGGTTGATAAAAAATAATCACTATAACAGTCCCAAGCTAAAATTAGATTAATTTTTGATAAAGAAGAATTGTTATACACATTTATTAAGGAAAATACAACTTTTGGTATTTCCTCTTCATTGTAACTATTTCCCAAAAGAATTTGAACCATTGTGTCTAGAGGCATGAATTTAAATAAAAAAATATTATTTAATATTAAATTAATTATATATGTAGAGATAACATAAGGGTAAAATAGTAATTCAACTTTTAAGTTCGGAGCTTCCCTCTTATAATAATATATGATATGATTCGGCCATTTTGAGACAGTTACAAAAATAAGTAAAATTTTATAATAGTTATTCGTCGTGATATTCTAAGATCATTGGTGCAAATCTAAATTTTGAGGCATTTTTATTGTTTATATGTGTTTCTTGACTTTTAGGCCATTTTGGGCATTAACGTAACATTCAACCATTTTCGGTTAGTTACAAAAAGTACAATTTTTTCTATTATGCTTCATGAAATTCTATGTTATTGTTGCATGTAAAAAAATTGAGGCTTTTTTGTATTGTTTAAGTGTGTTTCTTGATTATTTGGAAATTCAATGTAATATTTGGCTATTTTCAGGCAGTAATGAAAAGAAGTAAAGTTTTATTCTCAAATTCGTCATGATATTCTAAGGTCATAGGTACGAGGCAAAAAAATCTTGATGTGTTTTTTTGTATTTTTTGTGTGTTTCTTGATTTTTCTGCAATTTTAGGGCATTCACGTAATATGCGGCAATTTTCATGCAGTTTCGAACAGAACTTAAGTTTTTTCTGTTAATTGTGAAGATATTCTAAGGTGATTGTTGCAAATTAAAATTTTTTAGGAATTTTTATATTATTTTTGTGTGTGTCTAGATATTTCATACATTTTGGGGCATTTATGTAATATTTTGTAATTTTCAAGCAATTAGATGAATAGAATTAAGGGACGAGTCGAACAAGTAGAGACTAATTTGACAGGGGTAAGAGAATATGTCATAAAACTGGAAGAATGGTTTCAAGAATAATAGTCTCTTGTGAGAACTGAAGCACATGTGAGCACTATGATGGGAGAAACATCCCTTTCCCAAACTAGATTCATTGGAAACTAAGAAGAGGGAAGCGATGTCAACTTGGCTGGAGAAAAAAATGGGAAGAAATTTTGGAAACCATAACCACCAGTTTTCGAAGGAGGTGATCCATTAGGATAGTTTTTTAAAGTGGAACAGCATTTTGGAGTAAATGAAAATTTCTAAAGTGGAAAGATTACAGGCAGCAGGTGTTTGTTTGGAAGGAAAGGCCTTAAATTGCTATTAGTGGATAGGGAATTGGCAACCAATGTTATCCTGGGAGAACTTCAAAGGGAGTTGTTGAACCCATTTCATAATTCTCTAAAGATCAATCAATATGTTGTTTTAATGGGGCTGAAACAAGTTACCACAATAACCACATTTCGTGAAGAATTTAAAAAGGTGTCAGCGTCTGAGTAGGAGGTATTGATTGACTGTTATCTGGCATATTTTTGAATGGACTAAAAGATGAAACTTGTAACTTGTGGAATTTATTGAATGTCTTAAAAGGTTGTGACTATTTATTCATAGTTTATGCATTATATCACTAAAATTTATTCGTGTCTCGGGGTATTATTTATGGTTTTGGCAGTGTCCAAGTGATTTCTTGTTGTAATATCAATGTATCTAGTCTGAAACATCAATATTTGTTCCATTATTTACTATTTCAGCAGTAAAATCAACATGTGCCTTTTGGAAATTGTATAAAGCCCCCTTTTAAGCAAGTTGATAATCTTAGGAGAAAATGTCCGACTATGATCTAAAATTTTGTAAGTTATTACTAACATGATACATAAGCCTATCATGTTATATTTAAGGTTGAGAATGAGAAATATATGAGCTGTTACACTATCATGTTATAGTTAACGTTGAGAATGAGAAATATATGAGTAGTCAAAGCTAATATTATTAGAGGAATATTTTCTCAAGGATTATATACCCTATAAAGTTCAGATAAGGTCAAAAAATAAATGGTAATCAACTTGCTTTAATCCGTGTAATATATAAGAAAAAAATGACATAAAATAGTCGTTCGATAAAATAATGACTCGCAAATATATACTCTCTTAAGTTTCATGCTATCAAAGCAGAAGAAGAAGCTTGCAAAGATAACAACGTCAGCCCCTATTGTTTAGTTTGAATAAATCTTCTGTATAGCTATATTTTAGCTTTCAGTTGAAAGTTGTTTTCCTTTAACGTGATAGTTTTCCTATTGTGTAGTATTTGCAGAATTGTGTTCCTAATGTTTAGGTGAGTTGGTTTAGTGGAATTACAGTAGTGTTTTAATGGGAATATGATTCCATAATATGTCAAACTATATAAGGCTACAGCGCCTATTGAATAAAATCATCCAGTAACAATCTTTAACGACCTGTTTAGTCGTTTTGAGCAGTAGAGTTTATTCTGGTAAATAACTGCCAGGGTCGACGGATCCCACGACGGATCGTCGTGGGCACGACGGACCGTCGAGGGGGTCTCGTTCCAAAACACTTAGATTCTGAAAATTTGGGTACTGAGATCGACTCTCTGAACTTCACGACGGAATGGCAGGACTGACCGTCGTTGGCACGACGGACCGTCACAAATCATTCCACAGAATTAACTCTCTGAACTTTGTGACGGACCTGCAGGACGGACCGTCACAGTCATGACGGACCGTCACAGGCTGCGTAACCCTGACTGGGTCGGAATTCTGCTAAAGTTTTTAAAGGGGCGTTTTGGACTATTCATGCTTATAATTATAAAGCTAGTGGGTTAATGTTAATAATTCAATTACTTGGGGGTTAAAGGAGATAACCTTGAAATAAATAGTGGGATATTTTTATCATCTTTTATACTTAATTATATGACAATTAGGGTAAAAGAAAAAGGGTTCTAATAAGAAAAATAGAAAGAACAGAGAGAGAGGGAGAAACGAACGAGAGAAGGGAGAACGAAGAGGAAAACAAAAGGGCTTGGGAAGTAGATTGCTTGATCACGATTCTTCGGTGGAGGTAGGTTTTGGTTTATGCTATTTCATAGTAAACTCTTAATAGCGAATGATATGTATTGGGTAGTATTGTAAAGTCTCCTATATGCTTAATTGTGTGCATGCATGATGTGATTATATAATTGTGATGAATTAGCATGATGAGACTGTTGAATCTTAAACCTTAAAACCTCTTTGTTAATGATGATGCCTTGGTATAAAAGAAGGCTTGATGAACTAAAAGATTAAGGGTAATGGATCGGGTGTCACGAACCGACACGTAGTAGTAGGGGATCGGAGTGTCACGTTCCGACACCAGGATAGTAATGGATCGGTTGTCACCTTCCGACACCAGGATAGTAGATGGATCGGAGTGTCACGTTCCGACACCAGGATAGTAGTGGATCGGAGTGTCACGTTCCGACACCAGGATAGTAATGGATCGGTTGTCACCTTCCGACACCAGGATAGTAGATGGATCGGAGTGTCACGTTCCGACACCAGGATAGTAATGGATCGGTTGTCACCTTCCGACACCAGGATAGTAGATGGATCGGAGTGTCACGTTCCGACACCAGGATAGTAATGGATCGGTTGTCACCTTCCGACACCAGGATAGTAGATGGATCGGAGTGTCACGTTCCGACACCAGGATAGTAATGGATCGGTTGTCACCTTCCGACACCAGGATAGTAGATGGATCGGAGTGTCACGTTCCGACACCAGGATAGTAATGGATCGGTTGTCACCTTCCGACACCAGGATAGTAGATGGATCGGAGTGTCACGTTCCGACACCAGGATAGTAATGGATCGGTTGTCACCTTCCGACACCAGGATAGTAGATGGATCGGAGTGTCACGTTCCGACACCAGGATAGTAATGGATCGGTTGTCACCTTCCGACACCAGGATAGTAGATGGATCGGAGTGTCACGTTCCGACACCAGGATAGTAATGGATCGGTTGTCACCTTCCGACACCAGGATAGTAGATGGATCGGAGTGTCACGTTCCGACACCAGGATAGTAATGGATCGGTTGTCACCTTCCGACACCAGGATAGTAGATGGATCGGAGTGTCACGTTCCGACACCAGGATAGTAATGGATCGGTTGTCACCTTCCGACACCAGGATAGTAGATGGATCGGAGTGTCACGTTCCGACACCAGGATAGTAATGGATCGGTTGTCACCTTCCGACACCAGGATAGTAGATGGATCGGAGTGTCACGTTCCGACACCAGGATAGTAATGGATCGGTTGTCACCTTCCGACACCAGGATAGTAGATGGATCGGAGTGTCACGTTCCGACACCAGGATAGTAATGGATCGGTTGTCACCTTCCGACACCAGGATAGTAGATGGATCGGAGTGTCACGTTCCGACACCAGGATAGTAATGGATCGGTTGTCACCTTCCGACACCAGGATAGTAGATGGATCGGAGTGTCACGTTCCGACACCAGGATAGTAATGGATCGGTTGTCACCTTCCGACACCAGGATAGTAGATGGATCGGAGTGTCACGTTCCGACACCAGGATAGTAATGGATCGGTTGTCACCTTCCGACACCAGGATAGTAGATGGATCGGAGTGTCACGTTCCGACACCAGGATAGTAATGGATCGGTTGTCACCTTCCGACACCAGGATAGTAGATGGATCGGAGTGTCACGTTCCGACACCAGGATAGTAATGGATCGGTTGTCACCTTCCGACACCAGGATAGTAGATGGATCGGAGTGTCACGTTCCGACACCAGGATAGTAATGGATCGGTTGTCACCTTCCGACACCAGGATAGTAGATGGATCGGAGTGTCACGTTCCGACACCAGGATAGTAATGGATCGGTTGTCACCTTCCGACACCAGGATAGTAGATGGATCGGAGTGTCACGTTCCGACACCAGGATAGTAATGGATCGGTTGTCACCTTCCGACACCAGGATAGTAGATGGATCGGAGTGTCACGTTCCGACACCAGGATAGTAATGGATCGGTTGTCACCTTCCGACACCAGGATAGTAGATGGATCGGAGTGTCACGTTCCGACACCAGGATAGTAATGGATCGGTTGTCACCTTCCGACACCAGGATAGTAGATGGATCGGAGTGTCACGTTCCGACACCAGGATAGTAATGGATCGGTTGTCACCTTCCGACACCAGGATAGTAGATGGATCGGAGTGTCACGTTCCGACACCAGGATAGTAATGGATCGGTTGTCACCTTCCGACACCAGGATAGTAGATGGATCGGAGTGTCACGTTCCGACACCAGGATAGTAATGGATCGGTTGTCACCTTCCGACACCAGGATAGTAGATGGATCGGAGTGTCACGTTCCGACACCAGGATAGTAATGGATCGGTTGTCACCTTCCGACACCAGGATAGTAGATGGATCGGAGTGTCACGTTCCGACACCAGGATAGTAATGGATCGGTTGTCACCTTCCGACACCAGGATAGTAGATGGATCGGAGTGTCACGTTCCGACACCAGGATAGTAATGGATCGGTTGTCACGTTCCGACACCAGGATAGTAGATGGATCGGAGTGTCACGTTCCGACACCAGGATAGTAAAGAGAATGAATCTTGAAATATGTTAATATACTCAATCTAAAGAACCTGTTTCCCAAATGAGTATGGTGTGGAGGCTGGAGTCCTCATAGATGTGCTTGGTGTTGTGGCCAAGGGTGATGGTAAATGATGTTGTCACCTATTAAGACTATTAGTTGATTTTATGTTATTATCTGAAATATATTGCTTTCTATTTTGAGTTGGCCGATGATATCTACTCAGTACTTGTGCCTTGTACTGACCCCTACTTGTATTTGTTTTCTTTGTTAATTGTGGAGTGCAGCAAACGTGCCATCGTCTTCAACTCAACCGCAACTCTAGCCAGTCTTCATCACGTCAGATCTCAGGGTGAGCTAATGCTTCTAGCTTGGACTGGATCTTCTTCTTCATCTCTTGATGCCTTGAAGTTTCGGCATGGACTAGCTGTTTATTTATTTTAGCTTCCTAGATATTATTAGATTTAGTAATTTGAGGATAGATGTTCTTGTGGTGATGACTTCCAGATTTTGGGGATGATAAGTATTAAATTTTAGAAGTTATTAATTGATTCCGTTAATGAGTTTTAAGCCTTCCGCATTATATTCTGTTTTATTATGGTTGAAATGTTTGGGTTTAGATTGGTTGGTTCGCTCACATAGTAGGATAAGTGTGGGTGCCACTCGCGACCCGTTTTGGGTCGTGACAAACTTGGTATCAGAGCATTAGGTTCGTTGGTCTCATCACACAAGAACGAGTCTAGTAGAGTCTTAAGGAACGGTAGGGGGACGCCTTTACTTTTCTTTGAGAGGCTATAGGACTTTAGGAAAATTCCATTCTTTCTTTCTTTCGTGCTATTACTTGGATCCAATTGGTATCTAGGTGATACAAATTGGTATCTGACCATCTTCACTCTATTTCGCAGATGGTTAGAACTAGAGCAACAACTGCGCCAACACTAACACCGGCAAGACAGGATGCGTCTGAGCCAGCCACTGTGGCTGTAGCTCGAAGAGGAGTAGTGGCAAGAGGCTGTGGTAGAGGTCGCGGTAGGACGTCCTCTAGAGGAAGAGGACAAGCACCTGGCCCATCTAGTACTAGGGCGGTGACTCCTCCACCGACTGAGGAAGTAGTAAGAGAGGGTGAGGAAGGGGAAAATGAGCAAGTGCAGAATGAGGAATTACCACCCCAACCTACCCCAGAGATGATTAATCAGGTTCTTGCTTATCTTAGCGGGTTATCTGATCAAGGCCAGACACCTCCAGTGTTTTCTGCACCAGCACCTCAGGTTCCGGAAGTACAACAGGCAGCTGCTGTGGCTCCCCGCATGGATGCTTCATTGGAAATAGGCACGTTTCCTCGTTTGACTACAGGGCCATAATGACAAGTGATCAGCATGAACTTTTCAGTAAATTCTTGAAATTGAATCCTCCAGTCTTCAAGGGTGCTGAATCTGAGGATGCCTACGATTTTCTGGTTGATTGTCATGAGTTACTACATAAGATGGGTATAGTAGAACGGTTTGGTGTGGAGTTTGTGACTTATCAGTTTCAAGGGAACGCCAAAATGTGGTGGCGGTCACATGTTGAGTGTCAACCGGCAGAGGCACCACCTATGACTTGGGCGTCATTCTCTAGCTTGTTTATGGAGAAGTATATCCCCCGGACTTTGAGGGATAGGAGGAGAGATGAGTTCTTGAGCCTAGAGCAAGGCAGAATGACGGTCACTGCGTATGAGGCTAAGTTTCGTGCATTATCTAGGTATGCCACCCAGCTTTGCTTCAGTTCACAAGAGCGGATTCGCCGTTTTGTGAAAGGGTTGAGGTCAGATTTGCGGATTTCAGCCTTACAGGTAGCGGCTACAGCGAAATCCTTTCAGGAAGTGGTAGACTTCGTGATAGAGGTGGAGGGAGTGAAGCCAGATGACTTCACCATGGCATCGACATCTAAAAGGTTTCGAAAGGGAGGTGAGTTTAATGGTTCTTACTCTAGAGGACAGGGTTCAGGAGGTTACTCAGTCCGACCAATTCAGTCTTCACTACAGACTGTAGTTGGGGGTCCACCTCAGACCGGTCAACATTTCTCTGAGGTTGGAGGTTATTCCCAGACCTCGTCATTCTCACAGAGACCTATGCTAGACTCCAGAGAATGTTATGGATGTGGGGAGACTGGACATATTAGGAGGAATTGTCCAAAACAGAGTTATAGACCCCCGATAGCTAGAGGTAGAGGTGGTCATGGTAGAGGCCGTTATTCTGGAGGACGTGGTGGCCGAGGTAATGGTGGTCACCAAAACGGCCGGGGTGACGGACAAACTGGAGCTACTACAACACCACATGGTAGGGGCAACGGGCAGACAGGTGATAGGGCCCATTGTTACGCTTTCCCTGGGCGGTCTGAAGCGGAGACATCAGATGCTGTTATCACAGGTAATCTTTTGGTTTGTGATTGCATGGCTTCTGTATTATTTGATCCTGGCTCCACATTTTCATATGTATCTTCCTCATTTGCTACTGGTCTTAATTTACATTGTGAATTGCTTGACATGCCTATTCGTGTTTCTACTCCGGTGGGTGAGTCTGTGATAGTTGAAAAGGTATATAGGTCTTGTCTGGTGACTTTTGTGGGGAGCAATACTCATGTAGACTTGGTTATCTTAGAAATGGTTGATTTTGATGTAATTCTGGGTATGACTTGGCTTTCTCCAAATTTTGCAATCTTAGATTGTAATGCTAAAACTGTAACGTTGGCCAAGCCTGGGACAGATCCGTTAGTGTGGGAGGGTGACTACACTTCCACTCCAGTTCGTATCATCTCCTTTCTTCGTGCTAAGAGAATGGTTAGTAAAGGGTGTTTAGCTTTCTTGGCACACCTCAGGGATGATACTACCCAAGTACCTTCAATTGAGTCGGTTTCGGTAGTCAGTGAGTTTCTGGATGTGTTTCCTACAGACCTTCCTGGTATGCCCCCGGATAGGGATATCGACTTTTGCATTGATTTGGAGCCGGGTACTCGTCCCATTTCCATACCCCCTTATAGAATGGCTCCAGCAGAGTTAAGGGAGTTAAAGGCCCAACTTCAAGAATTGTTAGGAAAAGGCTTTATTAGACCAAGTGCATCCTCTTGGGGTGCTCCTGTTTTGTTTGTAAAGAAGAAGGATGGAAGTTTTCGGATGTGCATAGACTACAGACAGCTGAATAAGGTAACTATTAAGAACAAGTATCCTCTTCCTCGCATCGATGATTTGTTCGATCAGTTACAAGATGCTTGTACCTTCTCAAAAATCGATTTGAGGTCTGGTTATCATCAATTGAAAATACGGGCAACGGATGTGCCAAAGACTACTTTTCGACCAGGTATGGGCATAAATGAATTCTTGGTAATGTCCTTTGGACTAACGAATGCCCCTGCTGCGTTCATGAGCCTGATGAACGGGATTTTTAAGCCATAGCTGGACCTCTTTGTTATTGTGTTTATTGACAATATACAAGTATACTCAAAGAGCAGGAAAGAACATGAGGAGCACTTGAGAATTGTGTTGGAAGTATTGAGGGAGAAAAGGCTTTATGCCAAATTCTCCAAGTGTGAGTTTTGGCTAGATTCAGTGTCCTTATTGGGGCACGTAGTTTCTAGGGATGGAGTGATGGTGGATCCTTCCAAGATCGAAGCGGTGAAGAATTTGGTAAGACCCACTAATGTTACAGAGGTAAGGAGCTTTGTTGGTTTAGCTAGCTACTACCGTCGATTTGTCAAGGGATTTTCCTCTGTTGCTTCCCAATTGACAAATTTGACTAAGCAAAGTGTTCCATTTGTATGGTCGGAAGAGTAAGAAGAAAGCTTTCAGAAGCTCAAGACCTTGTTAACTACTGCACCAATCCTTACCCTGCCAGTGGAAGGTAAGAATTTCATTGTCTATTGTGATGCATC
>NC_028646.1:49193694-49254798 GCF_001406875.1 Solanum pennellii | reverse complement strand
CCGACACCAGGATAATAGATAGATCGGAGTGTCACGTTCCGACACCAGGATAGTAGTGGATCGGAGTGTCACGTTCCGACACCAGGATAGTAAAGAGAATGAATCTTGAAATATGTTAATATACTCAATCTAAAGAACCTGTTTCCCAAATGAGTATGGTGTGGAGGCTTGAGTCCTCATAGATGTGCTTGGTGTTGTGGCCAAGGGTTATGGTAAATGTTGTTGTCACCTGTTAAGAATATTAGTTGATTTTATGTTATTATCTGAAATATATTGCTTTCTATTTTGAGTTGGCCGATGATATCTACTCCGTACTTGTGGTTGGACTGACCCCTACTTGTATTTGTTTTCTTTGTTTATTGTGGAGTGCAGCAAACGGGCCATCGTCTTCAACTCAATCGCAACTCTAGCCAGTCTTCATCACGTCAGATCTCAGGGGGGGCTAATGCTTCTAGCTTGGACTGGATCTTCTTCTTCATGTCTTGATGCCTTGAAGTTCCGGCATGGACTAGCTGTTTATTTATTTTAGCTTCCTAGATATTCTTAGATTTAGTAATTTGAGGATAGATGTTCTTGTGGTGATGACTTCCAGATTTTGGGGATGATAAGTATTAAATTTTAGAAGTTATTAATTGATTCCGGTAATGAGTTTTAAGTCTTCCGCATTATATTCTATTTTATTATCGTTGAAATGTTGGGGTTTAGATTGGTTGGTTTGCTCACATAGTAGGATAAGTGTGGGTGCCACTCGCGACCCGTTTTGGGTCGTTACACAATCTCTGCAACAAAATTTGGCTATCTTTTATTCTTCCAATTGTTTACTTTTTCAAGCATTGATTTCTCTATTAAAGTTGTCTTCGTTATGCCCTCCCTTGATATTTGATATGAACAACGCGAGGCACATCAAATAAAATTTTGCCCAGGAAGCACTCACTTTTGAAAAGATGCAAATTCCATTTCCTTCTATTCTAAGTACGTTCATCCACATTGGAACTTGGAGCTGGCAAGATATTTGGTGAACGAGAATGGGGTGTCTGTTCACTTTTCTGATATAATAGAGAAGAATGACACTAAGAAGTATGAAGATAAAAAATTTACTTTTAGGAAGTTAATTATAATGTTTATTTTCTATCCATCGTGAAATTAACAAGAATCGCAGATTGGGTGTTGGTGATGAAATTGGCTATATTGGTATTATGATTTGGCAAAGTCAATTGTTGAATTATTTTCTAAGGTTCGTGACTCACGAATTAGGCATGTATATTTTTATTTGTACTTCAGATTTGAATATCTTGATTCTCCAAAAAAAAATTGTGCTTTTATGTACTTGCATAAAATCGGCAGACAGTTGTGTAATGAATCAAGAATTAGGACTGAAAAAGTTACTTGACTGTGCAAAAATTTCTACACCCTCGATGGATATTAGCTAAACTCTTATTTTTGTCCTGAATACGTAATATAACAATCTAATTGGATTTATTATCCCAAACGTAAATGAAAAAATGACACATTTATTCTATGTTATAGCTCTTCTCTTAAAGTCCCTTAAGAAACAAGTTTAAAACTTAAATATAGTAACAATTTTCTCTGATTCCCGCTCAAAGTTGGAGTAGAAAATCTAATTTGTATCAAAATATCTTATTAAGAAACTTAGGATTTATTTTAGTTCGTTTGTAACAGTAAGAACAATTGGGTGGATGACACCACCAGCTGAATACAAAGATTTCATTATCAATTATCCCAATTGACCTACAATATTGATGATATCAACAGTAAACAGGAAACCTAGGGGATAGGAAATCGATATCACATAGGGGTAATTGTGATACTCTACAGTGATGAACATTCATAAATATGCTAAGTCATCTTCATTGACGCTAATCACAATTAGATCTCAAAGCATCTATGCATATAATCTCCTTTCTGTCTAATCTAAATGTCAATCTAAACAACCCAATACCTTACTCTATTCTCCTTTCAAGAATCGGGAAATTCGATCCAACCTATAACCTATTTTTCTAGCAAGTCACATACATCAAACCTAAATTGCTAGTATTAAAGTAATTACTCACTCCAATTAGACTCTTTTGAGCACCAACTAGAGACGAAATTAGGATTTAAGTTTGCATCCTTAATCCTTATGTTAAAGTTTTTGTAATTAGATGAAATTCATGTATGAACAAAAATAAAACAAGCATAGAACAACACGACTACATTAAATCAACACCCAACCCCATTTTAGCACCGCCTAGATCTTGGGGTTTAAGCCACCCATAAAAAAGTAAAGAAAATATATCTTCCATGAAACCAACCATGGGTAACTTGAAATCAAGAAATTAAAGTAAACCCACGTTTGATTCGACTTCAATTTATCAAATTAAAATTCCATGTTATAAAACCCCAAAATCTAGAAAGTGATCTTCAAAGGTAAACTGCTCTAAAAACTCTCTTTACCTCTCAAAAATGAACTTTTTGAACTATTTTCTAAACTTTCTAAATACTATATCCTTTGGGATATTTATAATTTTCCAAAATTTGTCCCAAAATCTTTTTCACGACCGACTCAACAATATTAGTTGGGCTCACCATACTTTCTTGGAGAATTGTTTTTCTCTCCTTAGCTCGCCTAATGATGCTCTATGATTTAGGTGATTGAACCTCGATTGGAGAACTCGATTGAGTCCAGTTTTAATGTTTTTCAAATCATCGAGTACCACCTTGGTTCTTCTTTCAAGCATTATATATTCTCTTTACACATTATCACTTAGGATGATGTATAATAAGATCACCTTTATCGTTCGGCATATCTCCATCTCTATTTAGTCCGTCAACCACTTTTGATAGACACAAGTTTTATACACTATCAATTTGTGCGAGCTCATTCTCGTTTGGACATCCTCCCTTCATTTTAGGCGATCAATAATATTTACTTTACACTTATTTTTTGGTATATCTTACTATTCTTTCAAACATTAGTCCATGCCTTAACCAGTTGTCTTCATAGTTGCAAATTATCAACATTCTATCAAAATAAGAAAAAATAGGTATTGACGACAGTTATTATTGACCTAAATGGACTTTAAATTTGTGCAAATCTACCAACCATTAACAACCCCAACTTAAAATTTTGCTTCTCCTCAAGTATATCAAGAACACAGAAACCTCAAAAAGAGTAATTTCAATAGTACTTAATGAGAGCTAACATGCAAGTGCCAGAGAAAGACTACTATCGATAACATGTTATGCTTAATTATGATCACAAACTTCAAATGATGACTACATAGTATAAAAAAAGGTCAAGCTTACTTTATCCTCCCGTCTAATGCAAGAACACGTTTACAAAAATGCATTCAAGTGCCCTTCATCAAGAACGATTTCATGTTCTCACAAAGCAAATCAACAAAGGTTGTCATAACCCAAAGTACACTGTAGACGTGAAATGGTATATAAGACCCTGACAGGCCCTACACAAGTCACTTAGAATACATCATATAACATAAGAAAATGTATCGACTTTATAAGACAGTTTATAGCAAAAAGACTTTCCCAAAATTAATGGAAGTATGACTATATTGCAAGCCATCTTATACAGAAGAGTAATTAAAAAGTAGCCTGTCATCATGTTCAGATTGAAATGAAAAGACAACACAATGTAAAGGCTTTGTCTTTTGAATATGATGACTCACCAATCTTCAAACTTATATTAAAAGATCCCTAGCCACAAAGATATGGAATAGGAGCGTCGCAACTTACACTAGTGGTGCAAGAGTATGCGTTAGTACACAAATGTACCAAGTATGATAGCAATGCATAAAAGTTACGGAATCATGCTAAAGGGATATTTTCATAATATGCAAAGACCAAGTAAAAAGATAAGATAAAAGGGTTAGAAAACATAAGTCGTGATCATGATCAATTCAAGTAAAATCATCTTTTGAGAACATTTTTGTTACTTCTTGAAGTGATATTAGTTTATTATTGTGGGAAGTATCCTCAACCAACATAGAGTACATGTGACATATAACATAAAATTCGGTGTCTACCACTCCGAAAATAGGTGTCCTACTTGCCAAGGTAAGACAATGAACATTAAACTTAGGTGGATCCACTAGATAATGTCTATGTAAGACAACATACTATGGGAGAACATAGGTGTGGGATAAGGATATTTCTACTAGAAACCCGACCTCAACTACGGGAGAGCTTCCATCTCAATATCCTCTCTGTGCTAAGCATAAATTCACAAAGTAGTTCTTAATCTTAACTATTGACTTTATGAAACACGGGTAGTCTCTACTTGTGTTATCATGGTATATATCCTCAGACCATGCGTCCGAAAACCTTTCACCATGCATGATCTTTTCAGAATAGCTTTTAAGACCCATAGTCATTCACTACATGCTACAAATTCCCTACTTCTAATGGAAGTAGTTTTGAAATTTGCGGTCTATCATCTTTAATGACATATCTGTATACCATACTAATCAAGACCTAATTTAGAAAAAGAGTTTGAAAAGCATTGAGGGAAAGTTTAGATATCAATCATTTCATGTGGTCAAAATTCATAGTAGTATCTACATGTATAAGTTTACTTGAATCACAAGCATAGTTTAATAAACATGCATTATTTTCAAAAAATTCATATATTTCATCATATTTCCAAAGTCAGGGCATCATTTATATCTATTTCATATAGAGAAGACATGCATATTTTTATAAATTCATTTCTCATGGGTTAAGACCTAGATTATGTCATCGTAACTTAGAAATCATGGTTAGGCATGGGTTCCTGGGAAATCAACTTAAAATCAACGAGTTTCTTAAATTCGTGAATAAAAGTCATGAAACAATCAAGTAAATTAATATTGAAAAGAACTATGACATGGAAGAAAGCCTAACTTAAATTAGAGATCTCTCACTTTATAAATTGGAGAATTTAAGAACCCTATGGAGGAAAGGTCTCCATGGGTGAACATTATCATACCTTGTAGTTCAAAGTCCACAAGAAATGGAGAATTGAAGACTTCATCTTGAAACCCTAACTTGACTTCTTCTTCTTCCTTAGAGAGAGAAATATTTGAGAGGAGGAGCTTGATAAACTTTTGGAAATTTCTGATAATGAATTGAGTTCGGGTGAATAGGCGGCATAAAATATTACATAGAGCTTTGTGTAGAAGGCAAAACGACATAAAATAGGGTTAAAACAATTGGTAAAATACCTAAAAGCCCCATTAAAATAAGTGTCGGACCTCATTAATGGTTGGACCTACGGTCCATTGGTTAGACCACGGATCATCCTGGTCAGCCGTGGGTGGGATCAGAGACTTCCCGTTTTGGACCCCCATAGACGGAACCCATGTACAGCCTGTTTGGTCCTTTTACGGGTCATACATACCACCGTGGCTTCCAACTTTTATCTTAAAATTCAATACATGCCAGACCTACCTAATAGCCGTGGATTGGAAAATGGACAATCCTGATTAACCATTTGAAAAATGCTTAAACCTTGACTTTTTAGGAAAATCTAGACTTGCCAACCACAGGCCTACCTACGCTCTGTGTATCAGACCACGGACCGTTGGTGGCGTCCGCTGGTACTGGCACCATATTTTGAAAAAGTTGTAATTTCCTATATTTTTTTAATCTCTAGTGTTATATTATATTCCCCTTGGGATCATTCTTCTTCAAATGAGATTTAAGAAATAATAAGGATTTTAGCATCTTTAACCTAATAGCCAAACATGAATACAATCATATAAATGCAAGTACTCGAGGAGGAAACATCAACTTCAAGATAAAGCATGTTCAAAAAATCATTTCATATGGTTTATATGCAACTCATACTCAAAAGCACATAAACGTGAAGTAATCAATTAAGCTGAATCATATCTTTGAAAATCATTTTTTTACTTCATCATGCATGCATGAGGATGACTAAGAAACACGAGTCCTAAAGAGTGAACAATGATGGCTAAGGCTTCATCATAGACCCGGAGATAGAAGGAAAAGGATAGTGACACCAAGACATAACATCGCCATGGAACTTTCACACACACACGCACCATAATAAAGAACTATTACAAAATCAATATAGTTCTAGTCACATCAACCATGAAGCACACTATCTCCCCCTTGGCAGCAAACCCCATTAGTCTTTTCAAATCCATCTCCTTCAACCCAACCATAACATGAAAGTCTTAACAACCACTAAACCATTGACACAAGTAAATACTTAAGAAGTTTCCACAAGGATTTCAAGGACTATTCCAATAAGAAAAGCCATACATAGGGTCTTACCATACCCAATCAAACACTATAAAGCAATGCATAACCACAAGCTAAAATACCATATTTCACAAATTATCGCATCTTGGGAAGCCTCACAAATTTGTCGAGTTTAAAGAGCATAAAACCTATCTTGTTTCTAACCACCACTTGGACTTGAGGAAGGGTAGTGTTTATCCCATCGATGATTATCTACCTAACTTCTTACAACCTAAGGGCAATCTCTTATATTACAATTCATTTTTCTGAGATCAAATCATGAATTTGAACCGGATAGTCACTCGCCTTTACGTCTTATCCTGCACTCCCAACACCGAGTTATATTTGCTCACTACTACCATTACCCCTTAAATGTGAGAACTCATTGTCATCCACTTTTTCTCTTTGGATCCCTGATTTTCCCCTTAAGTTTTTCTTCTTCTATTTGTTATGCATGAACCATAAAAAGGGACATATTCATCTCCTTAATAATCATGGCAGTTATGCAGTCTTTCACCAAATAAGTTGGAAGAACCTAAAACATAATACTAATCCTTTCCCTTAGATCGACAACCATAGTTAGAGCCAATAAAGATAACATGTAAATTTCAAAGCATACTCCTTCACACTCATATCCCCTTGACGAAGGTTAATAATCTCAAGCACCCTTGCCTCCCTCATCTCAAGGGGAATGATCCTATCAAAAAAGGAACCTTAAATTTCTCCCAATGAAGAGGACCCTCTCTACCACCTTTTTTTCTATTGTTTCAACCAAACTTGAGAAAGACCCTTAAGTTGATAAGCGGCCAATTCCGCCTTTTAAATCGGCGTCACTCCTATAAGCGGTGTAGATCTTATAGGATGGTTTGATGTGGGTGAAGTTGCTTTGATATATCTTAAGTTTGTTCATTAGGCTATGAAGAAAGTTCAACTTATTAGAGAAAAGGTTGAAAATGGTTCAAAGTAGACAAAAGTCATGTGCCGATGTTAGAAGAACAAATCTTGAGTTTGAGGTAAATATTTGGGTCTACTAAAAAATTTCACCTATGAAGAGTGTGATGAGATAAGAGAAAAAACGGAAACTTAGTCCCTGATATGTGAGCCCATAACAGATTTCGACACGTATTGGTAAAGTTGCTTATGATCTTGATTTACCTAATATTTTGCATTAGTGCATCCAGCTTTCCTTGTATCCTTGCTGAAGAAATGTGCTGGAAATTCGACATATATAGATCCCTTAGGGGGCAAGGAAAATCTTTGTCATGAGACAGTTTCAATTGAGATTTTAGACCGGCAACTCGAGAAGTTGAGTAACAAAAAAGTTGCTTCCGTGCAAGTTGTTGGAGGAATAAGTTAGTTGAGGGTGCTACTTGGGAGGTTCAGGCTGATAAGATATCTTGTTATCCTCATCTCTTTCATTCTAATGTTTTTCTAGGTTGAGGTATTTAGTACTCATGGTTTACTCTTTTGGTGTCATGTGTCATAGATATTTCCATGAGTTTCTCATTTATTCATGATTCATGAAAAACTTTAATTTTGAGAAAATTAGCTAACTTGTTCTATTTCTTCATGTCTATGTGCATATGAGTCTGAATTGCATATAGGCTTCATGAAATGATATATTGAAATTGTTTAGCTTGGATTTGATGTTTCCTCCTAGGATATGTGCACTATGTAATTTCATGCATGTTGTCCTGTTAGATTAAATTCCTACCCTCCTTATTATATCTTAAACCTCATTCGAGGATGAATGTTCCCAGGGGGAGATATTGTAACACCTCGAATTCAAGAAATCCTAGAAAAGAAGTCTAGTGGGGTAACTCACAAGCCAGAACTGGACCATGGAACCCTTCAAGAAAGCCTAGAAAAGAGGCCTAGTGGTAAGTCTCACAGACCTACCTTGCATGATTTCTTCTAACTAAGTCATTGAGGGCCTGTGGCGAGGATGATGGACCGTGTTGTTCATCGTCAAAGTGACCCACTAGCAAGGGGTCTTGCCCTAGCAACTAGTCAAGGACCACAACTGCCATAACGACTCATGGGGTCCTTGACGGGCCGTGAAGGACACCACGAAGACGGTAGCGTTAGTTTTATGTCAAGGTCTTTTGAGTCTTTTTCTAGTTTTTTTAACCCAATACTATGCCGTTTTTCCCTTAAACCAAGTCCCTATAGGAAGGTTTTTAACCCCCACCCCCCAAATCAGCCAATTCAACTCATTCTCCCTATTTTCCAAAAAGAAAAACATGTCTTCATTTCCAAAAGTATTTGTCTCTAAAAAACTTGAAGAAGAACGAGTTAACCTTGGCTTTCAAGTCCCGTCTCTCATTCCTACCATTAAAGACACATTTTTGGTATTAAGGTATTATAGTCTTCATCTATGGAGTCCTTTCCTCCATGGAGTTCCGAAATCCTCCAATTTATAAAGCTAGAAATTCTCAATTGGGTTACGAGTTTCATATATGCCATAGGTTCCTTTAAATGTTGATTCATTTGATTTATTTATGAACTTTTATGAATAAATTGAGATAATTCCATGTTTTAAAGATGAATCCGCATGACTCCACGCCTAACCCATGTTTTCAAGATTATGATTATTAACAGTGGGCTTTGAACTATAATGAAGAATTATGGAATTATACATGTTCTTATGAAATTGATGAATTATTATGTAAGTTGCTTTGAGAGTAAATCATATATGTTGTTGTTGTTTTTGTTAATTTATGTAAAAGAAATTATCGCAGAAGAAATACTTTGGTTGAATGGTTTTATCACCTAAATTGAATCAATGATAAGGAGCTATTCTAATGAAAACTAGCTCAGAGTGGTTGCTCAAATGTACCTTTACATGGATGGCATATGACTTAGCTTCGTTTGGAAATATGACGTGCCATCCATGGATAATAAGGATTAGTTAAGAAAATGAATTTTATGTGGGATATACGCTTAGCATTGAGAGGATATTTAAATGAAAGCTCTCTCGTTAGTAGAGGTCAGGTTTCTAGTAGCAATCTTTTTACTTCATACCCATTTTCGTCATTAGCTAGTTAATCTAATGTCACATCCGAGGAGCACCCCCTAGACGTAACCGGCGGCGTCGTATTCGGAGAGGACTAAGAGTAGCCTCTTAGAATACAGCATTACATTCATAGGTTAAAGTGAAGACCAACCCAACTTGGAGAGTGAGAATTGCAAGTGTTCCTTCAAAGGCGTCTCAAAAGCCCTTCAACGACCGAAACCTAGAATGTTAGGGAAAAGGGAGAAAATGGGGTTAGCACATCACATGTACTAAGTATGAGACCATATGGACACACACATCATAGAAATCATGGTAAAAGGTACATTTCATTAAAGCATGATATTTTACTTTGAAAAGTCTTATGCACATTCCAGGACCAATAAACTTAAGTCTAATCAAGCCACACATGCACACCTCCATACTTGAGCACATAATCAAGACAACTCTATCATCAAGTTATAACATCAACAAGCATGTATAAGAGTTCATCACATTATAACCAAAGCACGACAATTACTCATGAGCCCTTATTGAGTCCTCTAGTGAAATGACTAAGCAAAGCTCCATAACCTTACTTAATCAAGTAAACCCAACAACAAGTATAACCAATGTCCAACTTAAGATATCATATTATGAAGAGTACATAACATCATACTTAAGCTATAGAGACCAAACATATATTTATAAGTGAATTCAACATCATATGGTGCCATCAACATGTAAGATCATCATATACATACCATTTATATTTATAAGCATATTCATACATAAGAACATCCTCCTAAGACTCCCCTCAAGGCTAACTTGTGCAATGTATAGGTAGTGTCCCATACCCTCACCTAGACTAAGCTAAACTCTTAGGTCATCCTAGTTAGAGTTCATTCATAACTTCATTTTAACTTTTGTGAACACTTTCCTTAACTTGTATAGACCAAAAGATCTAGGTGTGGAATTCGGTGTTGTAAAATCTTACACCAATGGAAGGTGGTCCACCGGACAAAATAGAACCAAACATAAATGTAGTTTTTTAGGTAGATCCACTATCTAGTGTTCCTATGGGGGAAACATAGTTAAGGAACTAGGAGATATGTATGAACTCTCTACACGCCATTTAGCATTGGATCCTTATGTCATGAGAATCCATAGGGTGAGTATCCCTCATAGGGAGTCAACACCTAATAAGGAACTATATATAGGGTGAATCTTCCTCAATGGAAAGTCAACACCTCACACTGTCATGTTCTCTCGGTACTAAGCTAATGTTCCTTTTGAAATGTCTTTAACTCATCCATTATTATCAACACTTAGTTTAGGTCATAGGCTCTATTCCATATACAATTATCACCATCACAGCACAATAAAAATTACATGAGTATTTTCCTTTCATTATAATTCATACATGTGAGGTTAGCACATTTACTTATCACATCATGATAAGACATATTGTTAAGTTATCACCATCCTTATAGCATTTACATCTTATATAACATCTCACAAACCATATTCAAGACATTTCAATTGAACATCATACCAACCCTATCAATCTTGATATAATATATACTTCAATGCAACATCATAACTTAATCACAAGTAATCATAATCGAAGAAAATAATTGAGATCACAAGGCTTACCTGATCTCCTTCATAAGCCATAATCCATGGCTTTACCATCAACCAATCAATTCCAATCAAAAATAAGTGTAGCAACATTATACAATAGTAATCTAACACTATTAAGCCAATTATATCATCACCATACCAATCAACTTGAATTCATAACCTAGGGTTTGAGGGAGAAGTATTCATCATGAATTCTTCAAGAACTAGGTCTAATCTCAACCTTACAAGTCCCTAGGCATCCCATAGACTGAATAAGATAGTAACAACAATAAACATATTCATAATCCCCCTTCAATTAACACATAAGAACAAGGACTTGGAGAAATTGGGGAAAGGATATGATTTGTACAAAATTCCCACAATTAGCATCAATTACACAATAATCTACATAAGATTAGTCATAGGCAATCATAATTCAACATAATCAATCATCAATTTCGACTTTAGAAAAATCATTTGTAGAGAAAAGCCCTAAGAATTTGGGCAATTGAAATTCAACTTTGAGAACCTTTTGGGGAAAGGAATCCCAAGAGTAAAAAACCCATACCCTTAATGAAGCTTTATCCCAAAAAATTGAGTGAAAATCTTGGAGACTTTGTCTTCTTCCTCAAGCTTCTTGTTCTTCAATGGAGGTTGAATAAAGAGAGAGAAAGTATAGAGAAGTGAGAGCAATTTGGGTTTCAAGTTGAGTTTGTGTTTTTGGAGTGGAAATGAATGCAAATTGACCTAACGTCAATATATAGTCCACCCCCGAAATACCCAAACTAACCCTCATTATGTTTGACTTCCAAAAGTGAAGTTCAACTTGACTTCACTGTGATCTCCCCCCCCCCCAATCACCACGTCCCACTTCACGGTCCGTGAAGTGCTCAACGGACCATGGTGGTGGTTGTGGAGTGGTAAGGCAGTAGCTCCCCCAAAGGAGCCCCTCTCCATTTCTCCCACCAAAGAAGGAATACTGAGAACTTGCTCCTTCTATGAATATGCACCAAGGCCCGTCAAGTGGCTCGTGGTGATCTTAGGTAGTAGCTCACCATCTCAAACCAACTCACCTCCTTTTTGGCTAAGGCCTTTTCTTGGCGGCCCTTGCCCTCCGTCAAGTTCACCACGAGTCGTGGAGTGGCTTGTGGTGTCTTGGACAGTAGGTAGGATACCTTGGCATCTTCCCCCATGACTAAGGCCCCTTCACGAGCTCCCCACCTTGTCCGTGGTCCTGACCATGAGCCGTGGTCATGCTCGTGAAGAGTGAGGTAGTAGCCTCCCTTCTTGGGCAGCCTTGGCCTCTTGTCTTTGGCTTGCCCTTGAAGGTTGGCACTCCTCACTTGGCCTAGAATTCTTAAGACCTACTTTGAAACTTATATATATATACCCTCATCATCTATGCTAGATAAATAAAAAACCATTATACACTTTTTTCAACCCATCAAGACACCCCACTAGCCTAAGTAGTAAGTTCACCGAACGTTGTAGACGGTCCTTGACGTTTTAACTACAAAGAATTCTAAATGTTTTGTATTCATCATTTTAGGCCATAGTACAGTGAAACAAACTTTAGACACTCATGTTAGGCTCTAGAACACATCTTAGACCTTCGGAGTGTTACATCTAAAATAGCTAGAAGATCATGGTCTTACCTTGGAAAGTAGGACACATCTTTTTGGTGTGGGGTAGAAACCGAAATCCATGTTTATAGGTCACATAGTCTCACATGTTATCTAAAGGTAAATCTCCCATAATAATGAACTAAAGTTACTACTTGATGTGTCTTATGAAAGTTTAAATATGTTATTTGCTATGACCATGTTTAACGTATTATTTATGTTTTCTCACTCTATTAATTCATGTTTTAGTTTGGTCATTGTATTTCATGAAAATGTCCATTTTTAGAATGCTTTTAAATGTTTTTTTCATGTCTTTCATACCTACTGCATCTTAGTACTAATGCATACTCTTCCCTACATTTATGATCCAAATGTAGGGTCAGGCGCTCCAGGTTCGCACTCCCACAGCTAGGGATCTTTATTAGAGATTTGAAGATTAGAGATTCCTCATTTTCTGAGGACCAAGCTTTCATTCATTCATCTTTAATTTTCAGTTTTGGATTTGATGTAGGAGTTACTTCCCAAGCATTTCTTTGTAATAGATGGATTTGAGACTTTGTTAATTTTCAATTTCGTCTTATCAAACTCTATGATTTGATTTACTCTTTCAAATCTCTTATAATTCCTATTTTCGTGTACGAAGAGTGCTCAGTGGAATGTATGAGGCTTTTTGGGGTCTTATACGCCATGTTACACCTATGGTCTACCTTGTATCGTCATAATATGGGACCATCAAGTCATGGATTGTGAACAAGTGGAAATTGATGATCAATAATCCACTCGGATATGAGAATAAAATCGCTGAATTTCAAGTTTTTCTTTTATGTAGTATATGGTTTGCATATAATTGAGGATATAAGGAGACTATGGAGAAAGCTGGGGAATATTGATCTAGGACATCATGAGCCATGGCTGTTGTTAGGACCGAAAATAAGCAGGTCTAAACGCAGAAGCTAGCAATGCAAACCTCGAAGGACCACGAGTAAGAAGACAACGAGAAATATATCAGAAGACACAAAAATTAAACGTGGTTCGGTCAATCCACCTACGTCCACAAAGGAGATGAGCAATCCACTATAAATATGAGAGTACAAAATTCAGAGAGAAACAACCTCAACCAATTCACTCAGAAATACATGGGACGTTCACACAAGTGATAACGTATCAAACTTGTGACCCACAATTTCTCCCCCTAACCAAAACTCTAGAAACCCTTAAGACTACATTGTGAATGCTGATTAAGTTAGAAGTAACATTCCTCTATTTATAGAGTCCTAAACCTTTTCCTACAAGAAAATGATTAGTCAATCCAACACCTTTTCCTAAAAGGAAAACCTATTTATGGTAAGAAATTTAGGGTAAATAAAACCCAACAAATCTCCCCCTTGGCCTGAATTTCTGACAAAATTAATTTGTCCACCTTCTTCACTTAATCTTCAACAACTTGCTTCTCCTCTCCATAATCTCCTGTGCAAAATTTATGTCTCAACACAGAGAACATCTCTGAAACAATTTCTCCAAAAAATCTTCATTACTGTCAAAAAGGTTGCGACTACAACTACACCCGTCAATGAACACCTCCTTCTAACCTGGTTCAATCATCAATTATCGAACCATTAAACCTGACTCCATCATTGAATCTGGCTCTGATACCACTTGTTAGGACCGAAAATAAGCATGTGTAAACGCGGAAGCTAGCAATCCAAACCTCGAAAGACCACGAGTAAGAAGACAACGAGAAATATATCAAAAGACACAAAAATTAAACGTGGTTCGGTCAATCGACCTACGTCCACAAAGAAGATGAGAAATCCACTATAAATATGAGAGTACAAAATACAGAGAGAAACAACCTCAACCAATTCACTCGGAATACATGGGAGGTTCACACAAGTGATAACGTATCAAACTTGTGACCCACAATTTCTCCCCCTAACCAAAACTCTCAAAACCCTTAAGACTACATTGTGAATGCTGATTAAGTTAGAAGGAACATTCCTCTATTTATAGAGTCCTAAACCTTTTCCTACAAGAAAATGATTAGTCAATCCAAAACCTTTTCCTAAAAGGAAAACCTATTTATGGTATGAAATTTAGGGCAAATAAAACCCAACAGCTGTCTATGAGAGATTATAAGGTTATCCATAGATTTGATGATAAGATGGTTGGTTCTAAAACCTATAAAACTAAAACTAAGGACTTTGACTCTTTTTTGATAGATACACGCATGACAATTCTGTGGGTAATTGGTATGGAGTCACATATAGTAGGTTTGATTGGGCACTAGAGAAAGCTAGATGGCTACTATTCATTTAACCATTGGAAGTACAAATAATTGATCCAGAATGCTCAGATCACTCACCTCTATGTGTTACTTGACACAGGAGGAAGATAGAAGACATAATCCATTAAAGTTTTTAAATAATCTAGTAAAGCATGAGAAGTTCTAGAGGACAGTACAAAGGATTTGGAAAAAAATACATAGTACTGGTACAATGCATGGGGTGTGATATCAACTTAAGAGTGTGAAACAAGTTGCGAAAGAATTGAATACTTTTGAATATCATTGAGTGGGAAAGAGAAATGGACATGCCCTAAACAGAAATCAGCAAGATCAATTTATTGAGCCATTGACCAATTAAGAAATAGTAATGTCAATATTAAAAGACATATTTTTAAAAAGGACTTGGGCAAGCGTGGATGAGAAAATCACAGATGCTTTCTTGCATTTCTTTTCCACATGTATGGTGTGTAAATCCATTAAGTCACCTTGTAACTTTGATTCTTAATGTAACACATTCTTCCAAAATATCTGAGTATAGACAAATGGATATATATGTAATCGTTAGTGGACACATACATTTTATCATCTATAGTTATCCATGTGCCACTTGACAAATCTAGTATAGCATAACAAAAGGACAAGGCGTAAGTATCCCCTGTACTATGACGGAAATCTCTGAGACATATTTCAACTAAGCTAAGGTCCTATTACCCCACTCGAACTCATTTTTATTGTAATTTTGTACACTTTGTGGTGGCACACTGCATGACTCCACATAGTTGAGGCGTGTGTGAGATATTTGGATACCAGGTAAGCCAAAAAGTAAGCAGAATTATTTATTAAATGGACCGAAAGTATAATAAGACCTTAGTTTAATTAATGTGTGTCATTAAAATTTTGTCATAGTCTATGGGATAGTTATATCATATCTCTAAAAAAAAAACAAATTATACATCCTCTAATAGCAACATAATAAATTCTTACACAAAATTAGATTCTTCTGCCGACAGGGTGTACCCAAAGCAACAGCAGTCCTTGAAGGCAGTTTTAGAAATAATAATCTAGAAGAAAGGAGACTTTTGAGTTTTCCCATCACATGTTTTATCAATATAGTTTAAAATTAGTTTCTATATAATTTATCATTAGTGACAAATAACTAAGTGCCTGAATTGCAAGATTGTATGTTTACACACTTAATTCAATAAATATAAATATTTTTTTTATGTCTATAAATCTATGTATTAATATAAAGCTTGATATTCAGCCTGTTGATGTGGCATATCTCAATGATCAGGAAGCCTATTTGTTTATTGTCTCAGATTTTGGAGGATTCTTTTTCCTTTTTTTGTTCAGGCTGCTGATTTGGCATACCTCAATGATCAGGAATCCTATTTATTTGTTTTCTTAGATTTTGGAGGATTCTTTTTCCTTTTTCAGATGTAAAATGATTTTAATTAGATATTGTTTAATTTTATCAATTTAAGGCTATAATAGTTAATGAATTTTAATTAATTTAAATCTTGAGAAAGAGAACGTATCAGTAGCTCTTAACCATTTCCTTAAATAATGTGTTTTAATTAATTTAAATTTTGAGAAATAGAACGTGTAAATTTCTAATTTTTAATTTTGATTAATAGCTCTAATTTGTTTCCTTAAATTAAGCTTACAATAACTGGTGACAACACTTATAGTTTTAAATTATGAATTAACGCTTTTCAACCTTCAAAATATTAAAGTCCTATAAATTGGCACTTTATTATTTAATTTTCCATTAATCTTTTCATTCTCTTTATAATTTTATTTGGATTTGATTTGATGATTTGCTAATACTATTTTAATAGTTAATAGAAAAGATGTCTAATTTTATATTGTAATTTCTCATTTTTCTTTTCATTCTCTTTATAATGTTCTTGGATTTGATGTGATGATACTATTTTAATAGTTAATGAAAAAGATGTCTAACTTTATATCTGTCTAATTTTGCAGGAAGTTCAAAATGATTTGACAAGATCTTCCTATGGAAATTATATCAATTATAATGGAATATTGTGAAGGTGAGAACAACATCAACTTTGGTTGTCATGCAAAGTTACATATTGTTCTTATAATTTATATACTTTTTGGATTTCTACATTACATTTGGTGTCTACATTGCAGTCTGATTATATATAAAGTCACAACAAGCAAGGCTCCGTATGGAAGGAGCATTTCCTACTAAGGAGTTTTTTCGTACTCAAGATTTGACGAGATGTTTAATTAAGAGAGTAACATTCTCCTCCAATACATCTAATCTTTTCATGTTTTTTAAGAAGGGTTTACCACCGTATGAATGTAACATTTTAATTTTATTGTGAAACATATGTTAATTTATTGTGTAGATAGTTTTTCCCCTTTACAAAATACTAGTATTGTAAAGGTAGCTGATTACTAAATTGTCGATATTGTAATGTCCGTCATTTTAAAAAATGGTATTCAAACATCTTCATTACCTTTACAACCTTGATTAGTCATTAACATACAAAATAAATTGTGACCTCCTTAGTATGTCCTATTTCTTCCCTTTCTCTTATGTGTTTTTTTTTGTTCTATTTGTTTGTTTATTAGGTCAACTTTTGACATTTCTTTTCTAAAAATATTGATTATCGAGTAAATATATTTGACCGGGTTCTAATTTCCCAATTTGTTATCATTTCTCTCTATTTCGTCAAGTATATATTTAGATAATAGTTATATGTCTTATTTATATTTTAAAGAAAATATTATAATCATAATTAAAGGTAAAAGGATTTTCATATTTGATAAGAAAAATATTTCTTACAAAATCTAGATATGCATTAATATCATCAATTAAAAATGACGTTGATTATTGAATTTAATAATAAACAATTTAAATGACATTTTACATTAATGAAAAGATAAGAATGAAAAAATTAAAAATGATGATTAATTTTAGAATATGGAGGGATGGAAATTGAAAAGGCAATTATCGATTGTGATAAATTCGTCAAAGGTTTCTGACAATTCATAGCAACAAATAAATACGAAAAAGAGATTTTAGAAAGAAAAAAAAGTGGATTGTAGCTCATATCTATAAATTACCATATATTTTTCATTATTTATTTATTTTATGTTATTTCTATATTTCAAAGTAAAATTAATTAAATTAACAATAAAAGTTGTCCAATAGAAAAAAAATGACATTATTAGGATATTGAAAGAACTATAGGAAGTTTCTTTTTTGTTAGAGTTGATTTCTTTCTAAAAAAATTGGTATAATATTAATTATCAATCTTATATTACCTTTTTTTCTTTTCTTCTTTATTTGATTGTTTTCTTCATTTTGATATTTTTTATTGGAATAAAAGATGATAAGAAAAGGTTTAAAGAAAAATGAATATTGACGTTTGTATGATTTGTTAATAAGTAGTCACAAATCACCATATGACACACTTTATTTTACCTTTTTTTTATACTTAATCCTCAATTTTAAAACAGTAGTAATGTATTTGGTATTACTTCTAGTCTAATAAATTAGCCTATTACCTTTTAATATTACACATAATGAAA
This sequence comes from Solanum pennellii, assembly GCF_001406875.1. NCBI lineage: Eukaryota > Viridiplantae > Streptophyta > Magnoliopsida > Solanales > Solanaceae > Solanum > Solanum pennellii. The sequence continues at coordinate 49,236,446 of NC_028646.1, read as the reverse complement.
TAGCACATCCTTTCATATTCCATTTTAATGGAGAATAAAAGAATACTTACATGCTCCATTAATTACATTCATCATTTTCTTTTATTTAAATACTAAAATATAATGAATTTGCATTGTTTGAGACCATTCATGGCTATAATTACTACTCATTGCAAGATAAACGTAGATGAATTGAGCATGAGTTTTATTTGTTTGAGTTTAGATAGTCAGAGGTTGGACATCAGTAAAGATTGGATGATGAATCATACTCCCTCTGTCCCTATTTAGTTGTCCACTTTAGAAGTGACACACATATGAAGACACCAATGATTATCATAGTTTAGTTACAATGTTACCCTTTTAACTTAAAAAATTATGTAACTCCCCAAGTTTAATAAATGCATTTTCTGGTTCCAAAAAACATGATTACAACTTAGTAGTACTAGAATGTTTCAAGAATTAAATAAGGGTATATTAGGAAAAATATTATTGTCCTTTCTTGATTTGTTAAAATGGACAAGTAAATAGAGACAAATATAAGAGGAAATATGAACAAGTAAATAGGGACAGAGGGAGTATCTTTTTTAAAATGAGTAATTTGATTTGATTTAAGTTCTTTTATCCAATTGAAGAGTACATATCACAAGTTAAAAGATGTCGGCCGGTGTGAATGACCGGATAATATACTTGAAGGAAAAACCAATTATTAAACAAAATTGAGCGATATTTTTTTTCCTTTCTCCCTACAATAAAATTAAGAAATAATGATAAAATCAAACAATATGATATAGTGGAGATATAATTAATCGAAAAGAAAATTAATTCTAACACACATATTTTAATACTCGCAGGAAGCACGGCAATGTTTCCTAGTATATTATATAACCAAAAGAATAGAAGTAACTTCATCAATTTATTAAAATTTATATTTAAGTGTCCTAGAAAATATTATTGAAACAAGGTTTAACCAAACGGTGAGATGATCAATCAATTTTTTGATGGAATAAACAGACTAGGTGGGTCCATTAATTAGCCCTTTCCATGATACTTTATTTCTGAAAAAGAAAAATTTGGAGTAAAGGGACTAGGTGAGTCAATTACTTAGCGTGAGAGAAGGAGAGGAAATAAATTGTACATCTTGCTTCCTCGAAAATAAGGATATATAAAATATAACGACTTTTTAGCCACTTGAAAATATAAAACATTAGTTTATTATTTTAACTAGTGTAGCAACATTTGCCTAACTATGGCTGTTTTTGCATTTTTATAATACTTTGTTTTGACAATCCCCTTTGTCACTTCACTCTCCTTCCATTTTGATAGTTTCAATCCCAATTATGAGAATATCATATATGAAGCGGATGCTTATTAAGAAAATGGTGTAATTTAGCTCACCAAAAATGATTCAGAGTTCAGCATAGGCCGAGCTACATATTTTAAAACACTCTATCTTTGGGACAAGGCCTCTGGGAGTGTCTCTGATTTACCAATGCATATCTCCTTCAGAATCAATTCTCAGGGAAGAAACTTATATGCTTATGTTCTTACCCTTTTCCTCGCCCCGGCAGGTTCAGTAATTTCTGATACACACTTTGCTTCATGAGAGGGACTTGGCGTTGCAACTATTGATCAACAATATTCATCGAAAAACCACCTTTTGTTGCAGTCGAATTTGACATCTTTTGGAACTCTTAAGATCATCGGGATGATCATGTGGGTATCGCTATCAACTCCATGCAATCTGTTGCTAATGTGACCTGGTTTAGTGGCACTCCCAATGGTACGAGAACTTATGCCTGGATAACTTATAATTCAATCTCAAAAAATCATAGTGTTGTCTTTACTGGTTTCAAACTACAAGGGAATACCATAGTCACCATCCTGCAGAACCTATCTTACAATCTTGGTATGAAGAAATATTTTCCAGAGTGGGTCACTGTTGGCTTCTCAGGTGCAATAGGAACCTTCTCTGCAATACATACCATATATTCTTGGAATTTTACTTCTTATTTAAACTATAATGGCAACATAAGTGATTCAGATATACCCCTACCAAGCCTTGTGCCAGAGAATACTTCAAGCAAAATTAAGTCAGGACAAGTGATTGGATTGTTTTCTGCTGGTTTTCTTTCAATAGCAGTATCTGTTTTAATATTGATTGCATTTTAGAGAAAGAAAAAGGCCAGAGAAGATGAAGAGGATGATACTAATGATGGTTCCATGAACAATGAATTTGAAAGAAGTTCTTGTTAAAATTATACAACATCAGTCTTGGTTTTTAATTTGATCTGAGGGAATATTTGCCCGAATGGGTAACTTTTGGCTTCTCAGGTGCAACAGGAAACTTCACTGCAATAAATACTATATATTTTTGGAATTTTACTTCTTCTTTCAAATATAATGGAAACATAACTGATCCAGATGTACCCCAACCAAGCCCTATGCCAGAGGATACTTCATGCAAAAATAAGTTAGGACTAGTGATTGGATTGTTTTTTCTGGTGGTTGTGTTTCGATAGCACTATCTTTGATATTATTGATTGTCCATGAAAAATGAATTTGAAAGAAGTTCTTGTTAAATATCTATAACATCAGTCTTGGTTTTTAATTTGACCCAGTGTGTGGTACAACTATTTTTTAGCTTTAAGTTGTTAGGTTGATATTTCTTGAGTACGTAATAGTTTTCTTATTTTTGTGTCGCTGATAGTTTTTGTAAGTATTTAACGGACCATTAACCGATGGAATAAAATATATCTATCATTTTCTCTGCACACTGCTTATCTTACTCTTCCGCTACTATACTTTGTATTAAACTTATTATTTTGTTCAGCTCTTCATTTGGTATCAGCACGAGGTTATTCTATGAAAATCACTTACTGTAGTTTTTCTTTCTATTGAGATGATGTCGATGATATGACGGCCCTACAGGCTGGTGGCGGAATGAAAAAGCTCAACAACATCAACTACCTTACATGATTGACTTGTATGTTGTCTTATATGCAAGGGAAATATTAATTGTGGGAGATTGTCAATGGCACTGAGGTGACACAACTAGAAGTAGAAGATGCAAATACCACATTACGAAAGTGGAAGATAAAACCAAGAAAGGTTATATTCGTCTTGAAAGCAACGACTGAAGAACAGGATGTGCTTGAGCACAAATAAGATGCCACTACCCCAAAGCAGAATTGGGATACATTCACCAGGTTATTTAATAGAAAAAATGACACGAGCCTCCAACTCTTAAAGAGTTAATTAATTTTGTTATCACAATGGAACATGAAAATTACACAATACTCTCATAAGGTAAAGATGTTATGTAGAGAGATTTCACAGTTAGATCCACAAGCTCCACTTTGAGGGACGAGGATGAAGTGAATCATCATCATGCTCTAAAGCATGAATATCTTCATTGCTGCTACACAAGGATGGAAAATTAAACCTTCACTTGTAGAATTCAAGAATATTCTAGTTGGACGGGAATCTTTGGCCAAGAAAATGGGAGAAGCTTCACTTATGATGAAGCTTCACTCTATGTCAATAAAGGAGCTGAAATTTCATGCCGCATGCCAGTGTATCTAAAGAACTATGATGAGATGGAAGGTAGCCAAGGTAAAGGGAGAACTCGTGGAAGGGGTGGTTTGAAGAATCACTGTGGAAAAAAAGTTTGAAGGGAAGTGCTACAATTGTGACAAGAAGGGACATATGGTGAAAGGTTGCAGGTCAAGGGAAAAAATTGTGGACATGTAATGCTTCCATTACCAAGGTTGATGAGGAATGGGATGCTGAAGCTTTCTTCACTATCAAAGACGAGGATCTAGCCTTCACAACTTTAATATCCAATCCAATTGACTTGTTGATTGGATTGTTGATTCAGGCTGCTCAAATCACATTGTTAACCTCTTATAATCAAACATTTCAATAATGACAAATGCATACACTAACCAGTCAGTTTATGCAGGAAAGGAACGAGCTATAAACAAAGAACATATTCCCGAAATGATGGAGTTCAGTTGATTGCCGAAATCAAGACTAACTACGGGCAAAATCCAGCTAAGAAAGGGAAGCAAAATTTTGGTTAATCAGATCAAATATTGTCACTTGCAAATAATCAGAGAGAGACACGTAAGGAAGAGAATCCTTCAAATTAACCGAGAAGGACACTAAGCTTAAGTCAAGGGACAACTTAAAGAAGCAATCACGTCCAGCATTTTAGGATCGCATTTATGAGAAATCAAATCAAGAAATGAATATCAGCCCAGCAAGGAAAGAATTGATTTGTCTTGCACAGATGTGATAGGAGGAAATTAAGTATATTCATTGCTTCCTCAAAAATAAGAATATAGAAAATAGAAGGACTTTTTTGCCACTTGAAAATATAAAAACATTACTTTATTATTTGGACTAGTGTAGCAACATACATTTGCTTAACTATGGCTGTTTTTGCATCTTTATCATACTTTGTTTTGATAATCCCCTTTGTCACTTCACTCTCCTTCAATTTTGATAGTTTTAATCCCAATGATCATAATATAACATATGAAGCAGATGCTTATTCAGAAAGCAGTGTAATTTAATTCACCAAAATCGGTTTAAACCTCAGCATAGGCCGAGCTAAATATTCTAAAACACTCTATCGTTATGACAACACCTCTTGAAATTGCACATATTGCTCAACGCATTTCTCCTTTGGAATCAATTCACAGGGAAGAAATAAGTGTGTTGATGGTCTTACCTTTTTCCTCGCTGCTGAAGGTTCAGTAATTCCTGATAAACTCTTTGCCGCAGTAGAGGAACTTGGCTTTAAAGTGCTAATCAACAATATTCACTGAGAAATCACCATTTTGTTGTAGTTGAGTTCGACATCTATACTAACTAGTATGATACACGGGGTGATCATGTAGGTATTGATGTCAACTCCATGCAATCCTATGCTACTGTGAACTGGTTTAGTAGAATTCCCAAAGGTACGGAAACTAATGCCTGGATTACTTATAATTCAATCGCAAAAAATATTAGTGTTGTCTTCACTGGTTTCAAAAAATAAGGGAATACTACAGTCACCGTCCTGCAGAACCTATCTTACAATATTGATCTGAGAGAATATTTGCCATAATGGGTCATTTTTGGCTTCACAGGTGCAACAAGAAACTTCATTGAAATACATATCATATATTCTTGGAATTTTACTTCTTCTTTCAAATATAATGACAACATAAAACATCCATATGTACCCCTACCAAGCCCTGTGCCAGAGGATACTTTAAGCAAAAATAAGTCAAGATAAGTGATTAGATTGATTTCTTCTAGTTGTGTTTCGATAGCTGTATCTATTTTTATATTATTTGAATTTTGGATAAAGAGGAAGGTGAGAGAATATGAAGATATATTATTGATGGTTCCCTGACTTAAGGATTTGAAAGAAGCACATGAAAAAAAGTTCTTGTACCCTGAATTGGTTTGATGTACAAATAACTTTTCACGGGAAGAGATGCTTAGCCAATTTAACCTAGGGCTTCTAGGGAAGATTTGCGGATGCAAACCACGGACACCAGCATAGACCGTGTGTCATTCTATGGTCCTTGGGTGGCGGCCGTGATTCGCACCTGCAACATCTCAAAATCTGCACTGCGGTATATTTTTGTATACAGGATGTTAAATTAGTAGAGAACAAGTTTCTAGTAGAAATCTCTATACCACATACCTACGTGCTACATAAGATGATTGTCTTAGATAGACATTATCTAGTTGATCCACAATAGCTAGAAGTTCATGGTTTTACCTTTGAAAGTAGGACACCTATTTTCAGTGTTAATAGCTCACATGGTCTGACATTTCAATTAAAAGTAAATCTCCCACAATAATGAACTAAGGATACTTCTTGAAGAGTCTTATGAATGTTTAAATATGTTAGTTTCAATAACCGTGTTTACCTTATGATTTATGTTTTCATACTCTTTTAATTAATGTTTTAGTTTAGTCATTACATTTTCTTACATTCCAGAAAATGTACATGTCAAGTGAAGAGCCTAGTAGGTTTTTAAGAATGCGTATTGGGGTAAATAGGATTCTCAATGCCCAATATTGAGAAACATTGGACATATTATAGAATATTGGCTTAAGGATGTTAGCCAATTTTTATGTTTACACAAGTACTTAAAATATAACCCAAGCTTGTTTATGAATTGTGCCTTCAATGAAGACACTAAGCTAATACTAGGTATCCAAGCGTCAATCCTAGGTATCATAGCACATAACCATTTAAAATGATCATGTATATTACGCAATCCCAAGGACATACTGAGTTCCTTGGGACAATAAGTAAACATTCAAATGAACCTTATAGAATAGTTAGTTATGAAAGTACACGCAGCAAACATTCCAAATGAACCTTCCAGAATAGTTAGTTATGAAAGTACACGTAGCACATGTGCAAGCACAAGGCAAACACACGTGCAATTGGCCAAGGGACCACTCTAAACGATTCGGTTAGAGAGGTTGGGGACATGCGCACGTCAGGGTCCAGCCATATAGGAATAAGCTCCATAAGCGGTCCTAGACCCTAATAACTGACCTAACTAACTAACTAACCTAGGACAAACAATAAATAACTAACTAAGGGACCCGACAACCTAAGACCTAGTCGGCTGACATAAAATTGCGTAACTAACTAAGAGACAACCTAGTATCTAACCTAGGATGGTCCATATTAATTGTTATGGTCTTAAAAACTTTGGGGTACTTTAGTAATTACCTTAGGATACTTAATTAATTAAATAAAAAACTTAATTAATTAATTTATATGGACAAAACCGAAACCACTCAGCAATTTCCAGATTTCGGTTAAGTTAAGCATTCTTTTTTTTTCTAGTCAATTTAGGACGGGTGTTTTTGTAATTAGCTAATTAAGTTATTTTAGTTAATTAATATTGTCTAATATTGAATTAGTTAACATTAATTTCTTTTTAAATACTTAGACTCATGTTATTCATCAAAAATGCTATAACTAAAAACAAGTGAAAACGTAAAGAAACCCTAGGCGATTTCAAGCAAGTTCTTCAAGGTTTTCGTGCGAATTGAAAGGTGATCTTCATAGATTTAATTCTATAGTAAGGTATGGGTTTTCTCTCCTGGATTCCTTTATCCAAGAGGCTTTTCAAACGTTTTGAAGTCAAGAATACCGAAACTAGAGCATATTGATTGTATGTGGTTCTAACTGATCATTATGTGTATGTTTTAGTGATTTATATGTTGAATGAAACTTACATGTTAGATCTGGAAACTTAGGGTATTACTAAATGAGATGTTGAATGTTGTAATGCCTACTTTTGTTCTAGAAGATGAAATTGTTATAGGTTATTCATTGAATTTTTTCATAGGCTAATCAAAGATTTAAAGTTGGGTTGTTTAACATGATTGATTATTATAATGTATTTATGAAGTAATTGGCATGGCTTGTGATAATGTTATGACAAGTAACTGGTGAAATTGTGATTTATGTCAACAAATTGGCTAGTAAAACTATGTCCAATCATACTATTTCAAAATCATGTAAAGTGATACCAACATCTACATCAATGAACTCATAACATAGGGTATGCCAATCAATGGGACAAGTCCCAACATACCCTATCCACATAAACTTATGAACGTAATAGCATTGTATAAGTAGTTATAACTTTCATAATGAATTGTACAAAACTACCAATGAACGTTGCACAAGTTAAGGTGTGTAACGAAATAACTAAAAGCTAAAGTTACGAAATTGAACTATTTATAGAGTGTTAAAAGAAGTGAGAAAAGTCTCAATTACACTTAATCGATTATCTCAAAAATACTCACATAAGAGGGTGCTAGAGTCCGTGAGACAAATCTCGGTTGCACAATGATGATAATGTAAGACTTAAGTTCATATTCATCAAGCAAATAAAGGGATGACCATTCATGCATAGAGTTAAGTATACCTTATTACTAGAATCAAGCTTTCATAATGTTTGAGTCAACTCTAAAAGATAATAATGTAAAATAGATCTGATCTTAGCACTGATAGAATAGCAATGGCTTGTGCCAGCACACGTAAGCCTCATAAGATGAGAACACCACCCAGGTGGACCAGGGTCTCCGTACTTCTCCTAGTCTTCAAACTATGTTTGCCAGCATAAAGGTACGCTAGCAGTAGGTTTCACTTTGGCCGGTGATTCCACCTCTCATCGGTGTGGGGGAGACACTGGATTTCATGTTTAGCTCACATGATCCATGTCGGTCAAATCTCAGGAAAGTATTCGGGTCACTACAGCTATGATCCCCTCTATTAGGTCTGGTAAATACACTGACTTCGTTTCACTTTAGCCGGTGAACCCCCCCTTTTCGGTGTGGGGTAGACACAGAACTTGGTTCACCTTAACAAGTGAACCACCTCTTTTTGAAGTGGGGGAGACACTGGAATTCATGTTATCTCACATGATCTACTTTCTTTAATTTTAAAGAATTCTTTAATAGAGTAAAAAATAATGGAAGTACCATGTTCAAAGTGATCAACATAGTAAAGAAGTAGAAACGTACGTTCATAGTGAACTAAGTAAAGGAAGAGCTTAAGAATGTCAATCATTAATGTTGATAAGAATGAAGTTTTGACAAGTTAATGGTTTATTCTAATATTTGAGTATGAATCTATGTCCCAGATCTATATATCTCAAATAATCAATAAAAAGGCATAGACAATAAAGATTGTCTTATAAGTATATTCATGCCAAATTTAACAAAGAATGAGAAGTATAACTCATGAGTAGAGTAGTCAAATCATTTCCTTAGTCTTGTGAGTTACATGCTCGATTCATTGTAGGTATGGGACTACAATGAATCATTGCACTTGTAAGTAAAACATAGGACCAAAGGAGATCATTGAGCTACACAACAGAAAGACGAAAAAGCCTGAAAAAATAAACTAAGGCTGGAGAGGTGAGCTCTCGGCCTAAGGGAGCAAAAATAATAAGTTTTGTTTAAGTTATTCTAAAATTATTTTCATTATTCCAAGGTCTTATGTTCATATATAAAATTATGGCATGTTGCTTTAGGAAGAGCTTTCCTTGATCATGCATAGTCCTTAAGTGTTTATGTGCATACACCCGTACTTAGTAAAAGTGTGTACTAACCCCATATATTATTACTATTTTTATAGGCACAAGTTCTAGAAAAGATTGAAGACTAGACGAAGCGGTTTGGATTAGCGATTTCCAGACATTGGTAGGTCTTCTTGAGTTCGAGGATGCTACATTAATTATTATAGCTTAGTATATTAGATATAGCTAGTGGGTGCTGTCCCTAGCGTTTCATTTCAAACATTTGTTCAAGTGTTTTTAAGAAGGCCGATTTGGCAACTATTATTATTATTATGATCCATCGTTTAATTTTTTTAATCTATTGATAGATGGTTGATTAGTTTGTGTTATTAGAATATCAATCATATGCAGTATTATATGAAGTCTAAGTTAACTTCATTATATTTTAAAATTTTTTAAGTTTTTTGCAAATTAAACTGTATGATTGTGATGAAAGCTAAGAAGAGTCTTGTCTGCGACCTCTGAGAGGTTAACGACGCCGGTTGCATTCGGATTCGAGAATCTGGGTGTGAAAAAATTTGTATTAGAGCATGAGGTTAAATTACCTAGGAACTAAGGCTCAACACATCCACGTTGCATAGTTTCTAACTTATGGTTGTGAAGTACACCGCAATCATGACTTAGAGACTTTGTGATATTAGGAATCTTCCCTTCTTCTGCTCTTTATCGTGCTACCTAAAGCTTTGACATTTTGTGTCATTCTAGCATCTAACTTCCTTCTTGTGTGTACGTGGAGAAAACACAAGAATTAGGATGTCCGAGTGGTCTAAGGTGACAGACTCAAGATCTGGTCTTCACAAGAAGGGCAATGATAGTAATGCCCAGCGTGACAGAAAGATGTGTGGTAAGTGTGGTCGTTCGCATGGAGGGGAGTGCATGGTAGACTTTAATATATGCTATGGGTGTGGAAAGAGTGGGCACGTGGTTATGGACTGCCCAAATGAGAAGAATCATGCCAAGACAGACACTCAGCCTCGGTCTAATCCCACTGCTGCAGCCGAACCTCCCAAGAGAAACCGGTTCTATGCGTTGAAAGGAAGAGAGGAACAAGAGAAGTCCGCGGATGTGGTTACTTGACACTTCCTTGTCTTTTCTTTTCCTGTTTATGCATTGATAGATCCGGGATATACCTTGTCTTTTGTTATTCTGTTAGTATTTAGTAGATTTGACTTGCAACCTGAGATATTACACGAGCCATTTCTAGTTAGTACTCCTATAGGAGAGAGTATCAGGGCCTAAATGATATATACAGATTGCCCAATAACTATTCTTGATAGAGTTACTTGTGCGGATCTAATAGTATTAACCATGCTTGATTTTGATACAATTTTGGGTATGGATTGGCTCCATGAATGCTATACTACGATAGACTATCGAAATAGAGTAGTAAGGTTTCAGTTTCCAAATTAGTTAGAGTCGAAATTGGAAGGGCGGGTTAAAATCCAACAAGACAAATAGTTTACAATCTTAAAGCCAACAAAATGTTATCTAAGGGGTTAGGAGTCGATGAGAACCTTTCTTACGAAGAGGTTTCTGTTGAAATTTTAGATCGCTAAGTGAAACGGTTAAGGAATAAGGAGGTTGTAACCATAAAGGGGTTATGGAGGTACCACCTTGTTGAGGGAGCAACATGAGATGCCGAGGCCGATGTGAGATCCCGTTACCCTCACTTATTCAGTTCTTGAGGTTATATATACTCTTCGTTAGTCCAATTTCGTTAATGAGACTCTAAATCTTAGTGTATTAGGCGGTTTTGGTGTTAAAATTCCATAATTGTGTGCTTTATACTCGCACAATACGAGTTAATATGAGTTCATGCTTGCATTTATGTTGCTGTTTTTGTATAGCGTTTGCGTGATTTATGTGTTGCATGAGTGCAATGTGCAGTGAGTTAAAGTAGGATTGAGAAGGAAGTTCGTCAATCTCAGATATGAATCTTCAGATAAGCCTAGAGTAATGTGCATTATCTAAAGTAAGTTGTCAATCAGATATTCACAAAGAGTAAAATTCAAGTATGTTAATGTGTTTTTTCGAAAATACCCTCTTTGATTCAACAGATGTGTAGTGTGATTAGGGGACGAATGTTATTAAGGAGGGGATAATGTAGTATTCCAGAAAATGTACATGTCTAGTTAAGAGCCTAGTAAGATTTTAAGAATGCGTATTGGGGTACATAGGAATCCCAATTCCCAATATTGAGAAATATTGGGCATATTATAGAATATGGCTTAAGGGTGTTAGCCAATTTCTATGTATACACAAGTATTAAAAATATAACCCCAGCTTGTTTATGAATTGTGCTTGCAATGAAGACCCTAAGCTAAAATTATTGATGCTCAAATCAACACAATAGGTACTAGGCATCCAAGCGTCAAGCCTAAGTACCATAACACATAACCATTTAAAATGATCAGGTATATTAAGTAATGCCCAGGGACATACTGAGGATCGTTGGCACAGTAAGTAAAAATTCCAAATGAACCTTCCGGAATAGTTAGTTATGAAAGTACACACAAGATATGTGCAAGCACATGAAAAACACGCGTGCAATCGACCAAGGGACCACTCTAACCGATTTGGTTAGAGCGGTTGGGGACAGCGCACGTCAGGGTCTAGCCACATGGGACCAAGCTCCCTAATCTGTCCTAGACCCTAACTAACTGACCTAACTAAATATATAACCTAGGACCAACCAAAAACAACTAACTAAGGGACCCGAAAACCTAAGACCTAGTAGGGTGACACCAAATCGTGTAACTAACTAAGAGACAACCTAGTACCTAACCTAGGATGGTCCAAAGGGTTGGTTATGATCCTAACAACTTAGGGGTACTTAAGTAATTACCCTAGGAATCTTAATTAATTAAATTATCAACTTTATTAACTAATTTATATGGACAAAACCGAAACCACTAAGCAATTTCAAGATTTCAGTTAAGTCAAGTGTTCTTTTATTTCTACTGGATTTAGGAGGAGTGTTTTGGTAATTAGCTAATTAAGTTATTTTAGTTAATTTATATAGTCTAATATTGAATTAGTAAACATTCAGTTCTTTTTAAAGACTTAGAATCACGTTATTCATCAAAAACGCTACAACTAAAAACAAGTGAAAACATAAAGAAACCCTAGGCGATTTCAAACAAGTTCTTCAAGGTTTTCGTGCGAAGTGTAAGGTGATCTTCGTAGATTTAATTCTACAGCAAGGTATGGGTTTTCTCTCCTGGATTCCTTTCTCCAAGAGGCTTTTGAAACATTATGAAGTAAAGAATAGCGAAATTAGGCATATTGATTGTATGTTTTTTTAACTGATCATTATGTGTATGTTTTAGTGATTGTTATGTCTAATGAAACTAACATGTTAGATCTGGATACTTAGGGTGTTATTAAAAGAGATGTTGAATGTTTTAATGCCTACTTGTGTTCGAGAAGTTGAAATTGTTATAGGTTATTCATTGAATTGTTTCATAGGCTAATCAAAGGTTTGAAGTTGGCTTGTTTAACATGATTGATTATTATAATGCATTTATGAAGTAATTGCCATGGCTAGTGATATTGTTATGACAAGTAACTTTTGACATTGTGATTTCTGTCAACAAATTGGCTTGTAAAACTAATCATATTACTTCAAAATCATGTAAAGTGATACCAACCTCTACATCAATGAACTCATAACATAGGGTATTCCAATCAATGGGAGAAGTCCCAACATACCCTATCCACATAAACTTATGAACGTAATAGCATTGTATAAGTAATTATAACTTTCATAAAGAATTGTACAAAACTACCAATAAATGTTGAACAAGTTAAGGTGAGTAATGAAATAATTAAAAGCTTAAGTTATGAAATTGAACTAATATAGAGTGTTAAAAGAAGTGAGAAAAGTCTCAATTATACTTAATCGATTATCTCAAAAATACTCACATAAGAGGGTGCTAGAGTTCGTGAGACAAGTCTTACTCGCACCATGATGATAATGTAAGACTTAAGTTCATATTCATCAAGCAAATAAAGGGATGACCAGTCATGCATAGAGTTAAGTATACCTCACAACTAGAATCAAGCTTTCATAATGTTTGAGTCAACTCTAAAAGAGAATAAAGTAAAATAGATCTGAGCTTAGCACCGATAGACTAGCAATGAGCTTGTGCCGGCACACATAATACTCATGAGATGAGATCACCACCCAGGTGGACCAGGGTCGCCGTACGTCTCCTAGTCTTTGAACTATGTTTGCCAGTATAAAGGTACGCTAGCTGTAGGTTTCACTTTGGCCGGTGATTCCACCTCTCTTCGGTGTGGGGGAAAAGCTGGATTTCATGTTTAGCTTACCTAATCTATGTCGGTTAAAGCTTTGGAAAGTAATCAGGTCGCTACAGCCATGAACCCCTCTTTTAGGTGTGGTAAATACACTGACTTGGTTTCAGTTTAGCCGGTGAACCCCCCTTTTCGTTGTGGGGTAGACAATGAATTTGGTTTACCTTAACCAGTGAACCACCCCTTTTCGGTGTAGGGGAGACACTGGATTTCATGTTAGCTCACATGATCTACTTTCTTTAATGCTAAAGAATTCTTTAAGAGAGTAAAATATAATGAAAGTATCATGTTCAAAGTGAAAAACAAAGTAAAGAAGTAGAAACGTAAGTTCATCGTGAACTAAGTAAAGCAAGAGCTTAAGAATTTCAATCATTAATGTTGATAAGAATGAAGTTTTGACAAGTTATGGTTTATTATAATATTGGAGTATGAATATATGTCCCCAGATCTATATATCTCCAATAATCAATCAAAGGGCATAGACAATAAAGATTGTCTTATAAATATATTCATGCCCAATTTAACAAAGAATGAGAAGTACAACTCATGAGTAGAGCAGTCAAATCATTTCCTTACTCTTGTGAGTTACATACTCGATTCATTGTAGGTATGGGACTACAATGAATCATTGAACTTTTAAGTGAAACATAGGACAAAAGGAGATTATTGAACTACACAACAGAAAGAAGAAAAAGACATAAAAATAAACTAAGGCTGGAGAGGTGAGCTCTCGGCCTAAGGGAACAAAAATAATAAGTTCTATTTAAGTTATTCTAAAATTATTTTCATGACTCCGAGGTCTTATGTTCATATAGAAAATGAGTTGTATGCCTTAATTGCATGAGAAAATATCATATTCATAGCATGAATCACAAGTAACGATTTAAGAAAGTAAAGTGACTTACCTTTCTAGAAACGGCATGTTGCTTTAGGAAGAGCTTTCCTTGATCACGCATAGTCCTTAAGTGTTTATGTGCATGCACCTATACTTAGTACAAGTGTGTACTAATTCCATATGTTATTATTATTTTTATAGGCACAAGTTCTAGAGAAGATTGAAGACTAGATGAAGCATTTTGGATTACTGATTTCCAGACTTTGGTAGGTCCTCTTGAGTTCGAGGATGCTACATTTATTATTATATCTTAGTACATTAGTTATAGCTAGTGGGTGTTATCCCTAGCGTTTCATTTCAAACATTAGTTGAAGCGTTTGTAAGAAGGACGATTTGGCAAACTATTATTATTATTATGATCCATCGTTTTATTTGTTTAATCTATTGATAGATGGTTGCTTAGATTGAGCTTATTGGAATATCACTCTTATGCAGAATTATATGAAGTCTAAGTTAACTTCATTATATTTTAAAAAGTTTTAAATTTTTCGCAAATTTAACTATATGATTGTGATGAAAGCGAAGAAGAGTCTTGTCTGCGACCTCGAGAGGTTAACGACGCCGGTTGCATTCGGATTCAAGAATCCGGGTGTGAAAAAATTGGTATTAGAGCATGAGGTTAAATTACCTAGGAACTAAGTCTCAACAAAACCACGTGGCATAGTTTCTAACTTATGGTTGTGAAGTGCACTACAATCATGACTTAGAGACTTTGTGATGTTAGGAATCTTCCCTTCTTCTGCTCTTTATCGTACTACCTAGATCATTGACATTTTGTGTCATTCTAGAATCTAACTTCCTTCTTGTATGTACATGGAGAAAAATGAACACAACAATTAGATGGTCGTGTGGTCTAAGGCGTCAGACTCAAGATATGGTCTTCACAAGAAGGGCAATGATCGTAATGCCCAGTGTGACAGAAAGATGTGTTGTAAGTGTGGCATGGAGGGGAGTGCATGGTAGACTTTAATGGATGCTATAGGTGTGGTAAGAGTAGGCACGTTGTTAGGGAATGCCCAAATGAGAAGAATCAGGCCAACCTCCCAAGAGAAATCGGGTTCAATGCGTTGAAAAGAAGAGAGGAACAAGAGAAGTCCGCGGATGTGGTTACTTGTCACTTGCTTGTATTTTCTTTTCCTGTTTATGCATTGATAGATTCAGGATCTACCTTGTCGTTTGTTATTCCGTTAGTAGCTAGTAAATTTGACTTGCTTCCTGAGACATTACATGAGCCATTTGTAGTTAGTACTCCTATAGGAGAGCGTATCAGGGCCTAAAGGGTATATAGATATTTCCCAATAACTATTCTTGATAGAGTTACTTATGAGGATCTAATAGAATTAACCATGCTTGATTTTGATACAATTTTGGGTATGGATTGGCTCCATGAATGCTATACTACCACAGACTATCGAAACAGGGTAGTAAGGTTTCAGTTTCCAAATGAGTTAGAGTTGAAATGGGAAGGGCGTGGTTCAAATCCAACAAGACAAATAGTTTACAATCTTAAAGCCAACAAAATGTTATCTAAGGGGTTAGGAGTCGATGAGAACCTTTCTTACGATGAGGTTTCCGTTGAAATATTAGATCGCCAAGTGAAACGGTTAAGGAACAAAAAGGTTGCCACCATAAAGGTGTTATGGAGGAACCACCTTGTTGAGGGAGCAACAAGAGATACCGACGCCGATGTGAGATCCCGTTACCCTCACATATTCAGTTCTTGAGGTTATATAAACTCTTCGTTAGTTCGATTTCGTTAATGAAACTCTAGATCTTAGTGCATTAGGCGGTTTTGGTGTTAAAAGTCCATAATTGTGTGTTTTATACTTGCAACATATGAGTTAATATGAGTTCATGTTTGCATTCAAGTTGCTGTTTTTGTATAGCGTTTGCGTGATTTATGTGTTTCATGAGTGTGATGTGCAGTAAGTTAAAGTAAGATTGAGAAAGAAGTTCGTCAATCTCAGATATGAATCTTCAGATAAGCTTAGAGTAATGTGCATCATCCAAAGTAAGTTGTGAATCAGATATTCACAAAGTAAAATTTCAAGTATGCTAATGTGTTTTTTCGAAAATACCCTCTTTGATTCAACAAATGTGTAGTGTGATTAGGGGACGAATGTTATTAAGGGGGGGGGGGATAATGTAACACTCCAGAAAATGTAAATGTCTAGTGAAGAGCCTAGTATGATTTTAAGAATGCGTATTGGGGTACGTAGGAATTCCAATGCCCAATATTGAGAAATATTGGGCATATTATAGAATATGGCTGGAGGAAGTTAGCCAATTTCAATGTATACACAAGTATTTAAAATATTACCCCAGCTTGTTTATGAATTGTGCCTGCAATAAAGACCCTAAGATAAAATTATTGATGTTGAACTCAACACATTAGGTAGTAGGCATCCAAGCGTCAAGCCTAAGTACCATAACACATAACCATTTAAAATGATCATGTATATTAAGCAATGCCCAAGGACATACTGAGGATCCTTGGGACAATAAGTAAACATTCCAGATGAACCTTCAAGAATAGTTAGTTAGGAAAGTACACGCAGCACATGTGCAAGCACATGGCAAACACACGTGGAATCAGCCAAGGAACCACTCTAACAGATTAGGTTAGAGCGGTTGGGGACATGCGCACGCCAAGGTCCAGCCACATCGGACCAAGCTCCCTAACTGGTCCAAGACCCTAACTAACTGAACTAACTAACTAACTAACCTAGGACCAACCAAAATAACTAATTAAGGGATCCGACAACCTAAGACCTAGTAGGGTGACACCAAATCATGTAACTAATTAACAGACAACCTAGTACCTAACCTAGAATGGTCCAAAGGGTTGGTTATGCTCCTAACAACTTAGGGGTACTTTAGTAAATACCCTAGGATACTTAATTAATTAAATTATCAACTTAATTAATTAATTTATATGGACAAAACCGAAACCACTAAGCAATTTTCAGATTTCGTTTAAGTGAAGCGTTCTTTTATTGTAGTGGATTTAGGAGGGTTATTTTGGTAATTAGATAATTAAGTTATTTTAGTTAATTTATATAGTATAATATTGAATTAGTTAACATTCAGTTCTTTTTAAAGACTTAGACTCACGATATTCATCAAAAACGCTACAACTAAAAACAAGTGAAAACATAAAGAAACCGTAGGCGATTTCAAGCAAGTTCTTCAAGGTTTTCGTGCGAAGTGCAAGGTGATCTTCGTAGATTTAATTCTACAGTAAGGTATGGGTTTTCACTCCTGAATTCCTTTCTCTAAGAGGATTTTCAAAAATTTTGAAGTCAAGAATAGCGAAATTAGAGCATATTGATTGTATGTTTTTCTAACTGATCATTATGTGTATGTTTTAGTGATTTATATGCCGAATGAAACTAACATGTTAGATCCGAATACTTAGGGTGTTATTAAATGATATGTTGAATGTTTTAATGCCTACTTGTGTTCAAGAAGATGAAATTGTTATAGGTTATTCGTTGTATTGTTTCATAGGCTAATCAAGTCTTACTCGCACCATGATGATAATGTAAGACTTAAGTTCACATTCATCAAGCAAATAAAGGGATGACCAGTCATGCATAGATTTAAGTATACCTCATAACTACAATCAAGATTTCATAATGTTTGAGTCAACTCTAAAAGATAATAAAGTAAAATAGATTTTATCTTAGCACCGATAGACTAGCAATGAGCTTGTCCTGGCACATGTAAGCCTCATGAGATGAAATCACCACCCAGGTGGACCAGGGTCTCCGTACGTCTCCTAGTCTTCAAACTATGTTTGCCAGCATAAAGGTACGCTAGCAGTAGGTTTCACTTTGGCCGGTGATTCCACCTCTCTTCGGTGTGGGGGAGAAACTGGATTTCATGTTTAGCTTACCTGATCTATGTCGGTTAAAGCTCAGGAAAGTATTCGCGTCACTACAGCCATGATCCCCTCTTTTAGGTGTGGTAAATACACTGACTTGGTTTCAATTTAGCCGGTGAACCCCCCTTTTCGGTGTGGGGTAGACACAGAACTGTGTTCACCTTAACTAGTGAACCACCCCTTTTCGGTGTGGGGGAGACACTACATTTCATGTTAGCTCACATGATCTACTTTCTTTAATGCTAAATAATTCTTTAAGAGAGTAAAAAATAATGAATGTAGCATGTTCAAAGTGAAAAACAAAGTAAATAAGTAGAAACGTAAATTCATAGTGAACTAAGTAAAGCAAGAGCTTAAGAATGTCAATCATTAATGTTGATAAGAATGATGTTTTGACAAGTTAGTGGTTTATTCTAATATTGGAGTACGAATACATGTCCTCAGATCTATATATCTCAAATAATCAATCAAAGGGCATAGACAATAAAGATTGGCTTATAAATATATTCATGCCCAATTTAACAAAGAATGAGAAGTATGGCTCATGAGTAGAGTAGTCAAATAATTTCCTTAGTCTTGTGAGTTACATACTCGATTCATTGTAGGTATGGGACTACAATGAATCATTGCACTTTTAAGTAAAACATAGGACCAAAGGATATCATTGAACTACACAACAGAAAGATGAAAAAGACTCATAAATAAACTAAGGCAGGAGAGGTGAACTCTCGGCCTAAGCGAGCAAAAATAATAAGTTTTGTTTAAGTTGTTCTAATATTATGTTCATGATTCGAAGGTCTTATGTTCATATAGAAAATGAGTAATATGCCTTAATTTCATGAGAACATGTCACATTCATAGCATGAATCATAAGTAATGACTTAAGAAAGTAAAGTGACTTAACTTTCTAGAACGGACATGTTCCTTTAGGAAGAGCTTTCCTTGATCATGCATAGTTCTTAAGTGTTTATGTGAATACACCCATATTTAGTACAATTGTGTACTAATCCATATATTATTAGTTTTTTTATTGGCGCGAGTTCAAGAGAAGATTAAATACTCGAAGAAGCGATTTGGATTAGAGATCTCAAAACTTTGGTAGGTCCTCTTGAGTTTGAGGATGCTACATTTATTATATAGCTTATTACATTTAACTATATGATTGTGATGAAAGCTAAAAAGAGGCTAGCCTGCGACCTCTCAGAGGTTAACAACACCGGTTGCATTCGAATTTCAATATCCGGGTGTGACACATTTCATGAAAATGTCCGTTTTTAGCATGATTTCAATTTTTTTATGCATGTCTTTCATATTTATTGTAGCTTTGTACTAAAGCACACTCTTGCCTACATTTATGATCCAAATGTAGGGTCTGATGCTCCAGGTTCGCACTCCCACGGCTAGGGTTCTTTATTAGAGATTTGAAGATTGGTGAGTCCTCATGTTCTGAGGACCAAGGTTTTATTCAATTTGTCATTACTATTCAGCTTTGGACTTCATGTATGGGTTGTTTGGAAAAATACTACAATATTGATATTAAATTGGAATTGTAAAATAATAAATAACTTATCACTAACATTGTGTCAATGGAATACACTGCCTTGAAAGCGATTTTGTCCCGACTCCAGTCAAATCGCAGTAACCTGTCGCTCCCCAAGGTTCCACAATTACAACTTTCTTGGTGCCTTTGAAAATGAGGGGCATTTCTATTTATACTACACTTTGGTCCCCTTTCTAGAGAATTCTACAATGCTTTGGGACCTTCCCTAGCCTTCTTGAGACTTCCAAAAGGTTTTAGAGTCCTCCGCACAACTCTAGAACATTTTGACCCTATCCGAACGCGTAATCTGGATGTTATTCTAGCAGGACGTCACACGCTCCCCCACCTGATGATACAACGACAACGGCACATTGCTGCAACAACTCCTATACTTTGTCCTTGAATTGTCACAACTTCATATTTCTCCCGTGTGGCCTCCCATAGAATTTGTCCCTTCCAATGCACCTGGAACACGGCGCAGGCTTGTTGACCTCGCTTCCATTTGGCTTGATAATCTATGATGGCCTCAATCTCCCGGTCGTGTGAGGCAGCAATAGTAATGGGTGCTTGTTATGATTGATTGCGGCTAGGATATTGTACGGCTTGAGGATGCTCGCATGAAGCACCAGATGGATCTTGAAGTGTGGAGGTAACTCCAACTTGTACGAGATATTGCCCACCTTGGCAACGATCTTGAACGGAACCTTATATTTGCGCACTAAGTTTTGATGGACGCCTCTTAGTGCCTTGAATTATCTTGGGTTGAATTTCACCAAGACCATGTTGCCTTCTTTATAGTCCGTGTCATGACGCCTGCGGTCGGCAAACTTCTTCATCCTTTTGGCTTCCTTGTCCAAGTAGGACTTGGTAGTGTCAAGCTGCTCCCCCCATCCCTTGGCAAGACGGTAGACACCCAAACTCTTATCCTCAAAATAGCCAACAACGAATGCGGAGTTTGGGGTTGCTGGCCTATCGCCAACTCAAATGGTGTGCACCCGGTGGACTCACTGCTCTGGAGATTATAGGAAAATTGCGCCATGTCTAGGAGTCTAGCCCAATCCTTCTGATGCGCACTAACAAATTGCCTTAGTAGCACTCCAATAGGTCTTTGACGCATTCCGTGTGGCCGTCATCCTGCGGGTGGAAACTTGTGGAGAAGTGAAGCTTCGTGCCAACTATCTCGAACAACTCTCTCCAAAAGTTACCGACAAAGCGGAGGTCTCGGTCGCTAATGATATGTCTTAGCATCCCCCAATATTTCAGTACATTCTTGAAGAATAATCGAGCAGCCTCCTTTGCGATGCAACCGGCTGGGGTGGGAATAAAGGTAGTATACTTTGAAAACCTATCCACCACGACCATGATCGTACCAAACCTGTCGGACTTCGGCAAGGAAGTGATGAATTCCATAGTCACGCTCTCCCATGGGCACTCTTTTATGGGTAGTGGATCTCGTAACCCTCCCGGATGCCTTTGTTTCACCTTGTCTTGTTGGAACACAAGAAAAATCTGCACATAGCACTCGATGTCGTCCCGCATGTGTGTCCAGAATTAAATAGCCTCAATCAACGCTCTCGTACGACTCTACCTCGGATTCCCATCCCACGGTGTATATTGGCTTTCCTTAATGATGTTCCACCTGATAGACCCAAACTTGGGCACGTAGAACCTTGGACTAGTAGTGAGCAAAAGACCATCTTCTACCCAAAAGCGTCTGGTTTTGCCTCGGGCAGTCAATTCCATCAGATTCTTGGCCTCTGGATCGTATTTCATGCCATCCTTGACTGCATCTTGAATGTCATAGTGATTTGTAATGATGGCAGCATGCTCGGCCTTCCTACTTAGTGTGTCGGCCACGACGTTCCCTCTTCCTGGCTTGTAATCTAAGACGCAGTCGAACTCGTCCAAAAAGTCTTTCCATCTAGCTTACTTTGGGGTGATCTTGTTTTGTGACTGGAAGTAGCTAGTGTCCACATTGTCGGTCTTAAGCACGAACTTGGAGCCCAGTAATTAGTGTCTCCATGTGCGTAGGCTATGTACAATGACCGTCATCTGTTTCTCCTACACTATGTAACGCCATTCTGTCTCATTTAGCTTGCGGCTTTCGAATGCTATTGGGTGTCTATCTTGCATGAAGACTCCCCCAATGGCATATTCAGATGCATCTGTATGTATTTCGAAAGAATTGGAGAAGCTGGGAAGTGTCAAGACCGACTCTTTCGTCACTGCGGCCTTGAGACATTCAAACTCTCTTGAATCCTCGCTCCAGACCCATGACTTATTCTTCTTTAACACCTCAGTCAGCACAGTGGCTTTAGCGGGGTAGCTAGTAATAAACCTGCGGTAGTAGTTCGCAAGTCCAAGGAAGGATCGTAGCTCAGTCACATTCGTGGGCGCCTCTCACTCCTTGATCGCCTAAATCTTTGCCTCGTCCATCGTAGTTTGCCCTGGCTGATAACATGGCCTAAGAAGTGAACCTCGTGGTGGGAGAACTCGCACCTCTTCCGCTTGACATAGAGTTGGTTCTCCCATACGACTTGGAAGACTTTCCTCAAATGGTCCACGTGCTCATCCAATGTGCTGCTATAGATGATATGTCATTCAAGTACATTACCACAAACTCGTCCAAGTGGGGATGAAATATCTTGTTCATCAGCGTGCAAAAAGAGGCAGGTGTGTTGGTTAAGTCGAATGGCATCACCAACCACTCGTATGATGCAAATCTGGTCATTCGCGTTATCTTTGGCTCGTCCCCCTCCTCGATGCGTACTTGGTAGTAGCCTTCCGGAGATCCATCCTGGTGAAGTACTTGGTCTTCCCAAGTGTATCAAACAAGTCCGCAATTAGTGGGATATGATATTTGTTCTTTAGTGTTACCTTATTGAGCGCCCGATAGTCAACGCATAAGTGCAACAACCCGTCTTTCTTCTTCTGAAATAGCACTGGCGTGCCATAAGGTGCCTTCGATGGACGGGTGACCGACATCAAGGATCTCCTTCAAATGCTTCCTTAGCTCCCCTAACTCGAGTGAAGCCATACGATAAGGTGCATGTGTGGGTGGGTTGGCTCCGACCTCCAACTTTATTTTGTGATCTACCTCGCGCCTCGGAGGTAGAGTCTTCGGCAAGTCATCCGGCACCACGTCTTTGTTTTCTGTAAGGAACTTCTCTATGATTGGTGACAAGGACTCCATATTACCATTATCTTTTCCTGAACCTGCAATGGTATCCAGAAACGTAGGTTCTCCTTTTTTTAGGACCTTCACCATCTGCATGGCCGATAAGTGGGCGCATCATTTTTTTGGCACCTTGGCTAGAGGTACCATGCATGACCCTTCCCGCTCCATAACCATGAGATGTTGAAGGTAGGGGTTGATCATCACGTCGCCGTGCTGGAAGAACTCTTGCTTGAGATTGATATCGAATATGTCTAGAGTAGTGATGGTAAAGTTAGTCATTCCTTGCCACTTCCTCAACGTAATGCTTACACGTTGGGCGACCCCGCACATAGGAGTCGGTGGGGCGTTAACAGTCTTGAGGCGGGTGTTGCTTGGCACATAGTTCAGCCCTAACCTCTCTGTTGTCATCTTGGTCATGAGGTTTGCTTCGTCCCCAGAGTCTACCATGGCACGAGCTGGTCGTCCATTTATGTTGATGTCTACATATTGCATGTTGAAGTATCCCAGCTTCTTTGTCTGCTGGGCTATCGCGCAACATAGTCTTAGCATGCATTCTTGTGTCGTGCTCGTATCCTTTTCTTGACCTTGTGTGTCCTTCTCCTTCCTTTGTCGTAGGGTGGAACCAAGGTTCTTCATCATGGGGCACCTGGCATAGTCGTGTGGTCCACCGCATATATAGCAACCATCTCCATTGTTGGTCTGCGTCCGCTTCACCGTGTAATTCTAGCGCACAAACCGCTTGCTATCCGGCTTATGGGGGTCATGCTTCTTGGGGTGTGCGTGCTTCTCCTTGCTTCAGCCACAATCTCCCCCACCTTTTGCATGACTACTTCTTGCATCCCTTCCCTTCTCCTTGATATGACGTTCATGCTTGAAGTCCGTCAAGGACTCCGCTTGTGTGATGGATTCATCTATGATCTTGACTTGTCGCCTCTCCAACTCCGTCTTGACCCAATTCTACAGTCTGTCTATGAAGTGAAACAACTTGTCCTCGTCTGTGAAGTTGGGAATTTGAAGCTTAAGAGTTTTGAAGTCATTTATGTATGCCCCAATGATTCCCGTTTGCTACAATTCACGGAACATGCGCTTAATCTCATACATGACCTTGTTAGGGAAGAAGACTTTCTTGAATGATTCGTGGAATTGCTCCCACGTGTTAATGGTGCACGTCCCCTTCCCAGTCTCGACCTCTTTGCGCCTTCACCATAGCATAGCTATCTCGGACAGTTACAACATGACAGTGTTGATCTTATTCTCGTCGCTTCTCACTCGACTCACTTGAAGTAGTTTTTTCCATCTCTTGAGCGTCACGGACGCCCTTGAATATGGGTGTCTTGGGATCCTCAACCCTGGACTCTCTATCACGGTCGGGTGATGTAGATCCTTCAACCACCACGCCTTCCTTGAGTGTTTTCACTTCGACCTTTAGCATATTGATCGTGCTAAGCTCGTCCATAAGCCGACACTATAAGGAAGTGATGGCCTCCTTCATCTCAAACTCGGCACTGGCGACCCTCTAACTCCTTACAGGTGTTCTCATTCTCTTCAAGAGTGAAGTCCTCAAGGGTCTTGAACTTGTAGTCGGCCACATTCATACGCCGACCAAATATCTCCACGGATAGCCTTGCCACTTCCATCCTTGTGACCCATTATTCTTCAGCGGTGACGTCTATGGCGTCTTCGCGCAATTCATTATCACTTGCTTTGGTAGTTGAGGTCAGATGAGATGTTAGCGTCTCGCTAGGTGTGGGATCGAGCATCTCCTCCTCATTACCCTTTTAATGTTTCTTCCCCTTTCGGTCTTTATTTCAACTATCCATACGGACGTTAGTGGTTCTAGCGTCGTTTACATCTCCTTCGGTATCCATTCCCTTAGCATCAAACCTGGCTTTGATACCACGTTATAACGTACTTAGATTATTTGCTAAAATTTTGTGCAGCCCTCGACAACTTACTCGCTTATCTTTCAAGGTCTTGTAAGCTCAAGAAGCCTTTAAGACTTGGAACACTAAGAGAATGCTTGAAAAGTACTTAGAGAGAACAAAAGAGATATTTTGAAGAAGGATTTGTATTATGCTTGGAGAATGCTTTACAACAACTTGGTGACTTTGCAAATGAGGAGCACTTCTATTTATACCACTTCCTAAGGACTAAAGTGCAATTAATATCTACTTGACAAGTCCCGAAGATATTTACACTTTGGTCCCCTTTCTAGAGAATTCTACAATGCTTTGGGAAATTCCCTAGGTTTCTTGAGACTTCCAATAGGTTCTAGAGTCCTCCGCACAACTTTAGAATGTTCTGCCCCTATCCAGATACGGAATCAGGCTTGAATTGTGGAAGGACATCACAATACGCTTTTATAAACAACATCTGCTGGGATCTTGTGCTACCAACTACTTGCTCTAAATTCAATGATAATGAGAAATGGGAATTTCATGAATACAAGTCAATAAGCTCAATTGATTGAGCATGGGACAAAGCAAGAATTCTAGCTAATAGAATGTATTGTGTAATGGATATCATGGTGGATAAAAATCAGCCAGCCTTTGTACCAGGTATATTATATTGGATTTTTAATCTTACTTATTTAGCGTGAATAAAATATTTCACAAAACCTTCAAATGGATATATATGTAATTGTTAGTGGATGCATAGATTCTATCATCTATAGTTATCCATTTGCCTCTTGACACATCTAGTATAGCATAACAAAAGGGACAAGGCAAAAGTATACAATGACAAAAATCCATAAGACACATTTTAACTAAACTAAGGACTATAACTCATTTTTGTTGTATTTTTTTAAACCTTGTGGTGGAACACTGCATGACTCCACATAGTTGAGGCGTGTGGGAGATGTTTGGGTACCACGCAAGCCAAAAAGTATACACAAATATTTAAAAAATGGATCGAGAGGGTAATAAGACCTTATGAATTAATGTGTCTCTGAAATTTTATCATAATCTAGGGGATAGATATATCATATCCCTAAAAAAACAAATTTTACATCCTCTAATAGCAATATATAATTACATTCTTACTCAAAATTAGATTCTTGTGCCAACAGGGAGTACCCAAAGCATCTGCAGTCCTTGAAGGCAGTTTTAAAAATAATAATCTTGAAGAAAGGAGAGTTTGTTTTTTTCCCATTACATGTTTACTCAATGTAGTTTAAAATGACTTTCTATATAAGTTATCATCAATGAAAAAATGACTAAGTGTCTCAATTGCAAGATTGTATGTTTTTCCACTTAATGCAATAAATATAAATATTTTAGCCACAAGAAAATATAAAACATTACTTTATTATTTTGACTAGTGTAGAAACATACATTTGCCTAACAATGGTTGTTTTTGCATCTTTATCATACTTTGTTTTGATAATCCCCTTTGTCTCTTCACTCTCCTTCAATTTTGATAGTTTCAATCCCAATAATGAGAATATAACATATGAAGCAGATGCTTATTCAGAAAACGGTGTAATTTAGCTCACCAAAAATAGTTCACAATTCAGCATAGGCTGAGCTACATATTCTAAAACACTTTATATTTGAGACAAGGACTCTGGGAATGTCACAGATTTCTCAACGCATTTTTCCTTTTGAACCAATTCTCATGGCAGAAACCTATATGCTGATGGTTTTACCTTTTTCCTCGCCCCTGCAGGTTCAGTAATTCCCGATAAACACTTTGCTGCAGGAGAGGGACTTGGCCTTGCATGTGTCGATCAACAATATTCATCAAAAAATCACCATTTTGTTGCTGTCGAATTTGACATTTTTACCAACTATTATGATCCACGGGGTGATCATGTGGGTATCAATATCAACTCCATTCAACCTGTTTCTAATGTGACCTAGTTTAACGGCACTCCCAATGGTACGAGAACTGATGCCTGGATTACTTATAATTCAATCTCAAAAAATCTTAGTGTTGTCTTTACTGGTTTCAAACCACAAGGGAATACTATTGTCACCATCCTGCAGAATCTATCTTACATACTTGATATGAAGGAATATTTGCCAGAGTGGGTCACTGTTGGCTTCTCAGGTGAAATAGGAACCTTCTCTGCAATACATACCATATATTCTTGGAATTTTACTTCTTCCTTCAACTATAATGGCAACATAACTGATCCAGATATACCTATACCAAGACCTATGCCTAATCTATATGTACCCCTACAAAGCCTTGTGCTAAATCCAAATGTACCCCTACCAAGACCTATGCTAAATCCAGATATACCTCTACCAAGCCATGTGCCAGAGGATACTTCAAAGCAAAAATAAGTTAGGAGTAGTGATTGGATTGATTTCTAGTTGTTGTGTTTTGATAGCACTATTTGTTTTTATATTGTTTGCATTTTTTAAGAATAGGAAGGTGAGATAAGATGAAGATGATGATGATATTATTGATGGTTCCATGACTAATGAATTTGAAAGAAGCACAGGACCAAAGAAGTTTTTGTAAAGTGAGTTGGTTAGATATACAAATAACTTTTCGCGGTAAGAGATGCTTGGCCAGGGTGGGTTTGGATATGTTTGTAAAAGATATATGAAGGAATCCAACTCCTATATTGATGTTAAGAGGATTTCAAGGGAGTCAAAGCAAGAAATAAAAGAGTATGCATCAGATATTAGGATTATCAGTCGGCTAAGACATAAACATATGGTGCAACTCATTGGTCGGTGCCATCAAAAAAGAGAACGTCTACATGTCTATGAGTTTATGGCTAATGGAAGCTTAGATTACAATCTTTTAAAGGGATAAAGCCATTTTACATGTCCAATAAGATTCAAGATAGCTCAAGGCTTGGCCTCAGTGTTGTTTTATCAACATGAAGAATCGGAACAACTCCTATATTATGTTGGATTCCAATTTCAATGCCAAACTTGGGGATTTTTTTTAGCTAGGCTAGTTGACCATGATAAGGGATCTCAAACAACAGTTTTGGCAGGCACGATGGGTTGCAGGGCTCTTGAATGTGTCACCACTGTCAAATCTAGCAAGGAAACAGACATCTATAGTTTTAGTGTTGTCGCATTAGAAATAGCCTATGGAAGGAAACCTATTGATCCTAAATCTGAGGAGCATCAAGTAAATATTGTTGATTGGGTTTGGAGACTTTACAGGATGGAAAATATTAATGATGCAGTTGATCTTAGACTCTCATCAGAGTTCAATGAGGAGGAGGTGGAGCGCTTACTAATTGTTTGTTTATGGTGTGCTAATCCAGATAACAATTAC
This sequence comes from Solanum pennellii, assembly GCF_001406875.1. Classification (NCBI taxonomy): domain Eukaryota; kingdom Viridiplantae; phylum Streptophyta; class Magnoliopsida; order Solanales; family Solanaceae; genus Solanum; species Solanum pennellii. Next base: position 49,208,282 of record NC_028646.1, on the reverse strand, counting down.
AGGCCTTCTATAAGGCAAGCAATTCAGGTGCTTAATTTTGAAGCTCCATTGCCACACTCCCTCCACACATGTCTATACCGACATATTGCAGTTTTTCACAATATGGATCAACTACTTCATTTGCATCTCCATACGACTCCTATGGTCCTCGAATTTCTGAAGTACACTCTTCAGGGAATAGACACCATACTAGTTCTTCAAATACCACAGAAGGCAACATCTTTGCCCTCTGCAACGCTTCTGTACACACGATGAAATTGTTTTATAAATAAATTGTTTTGCATTCAATGTTTCAATTGCAATGTCAAGCTTTTGCTCAATCCATTGTTATGAATATAGTTGTATGTGTTTAGTCCATCCCATAAATTTTTGGTCAACTTTTCCTATTCAATTGCTACAAGATTTTGTTAAAAAGGAATAGTAATTAGAGTTGAAAATAAATGATTTGGTGGTTGGCAAATTGGTAAGATTTGCAACCCTTTTTGGACTTTGCTATATTATCTATGTCATAAGTGACATAGGCATGGTTTTCTCCTTCTCTAAATATATCATTCTTAATCATTTATAGAACACACCAAGTTAGAGAGAAAAACCATTTTGAGAGCAAAGTGAGTTATTCCATAGACTATATAAGAAAAATAGCTTGTGAAGGAAAATAAAGTGTGAGCGATATTTTAGTAAGGTGGAAACCAAAAGAGTGTTGTTCCTTTTGAGTATAGTAGTCATTTTTTGTATTGTATTCTTGACTACACAGTGTAAAATTCCTTACTATGGTGATATAAATTGATCCTCTTGGCCTATGATTTTTCCCTTATTTAGAAGGGCTTCCACGTTAAATTCTAGGTATCATCATTTTCCCATTTATTTCACTTACTTTTACCATATATATTTTTGTGCTTGTCCGCATTTTCCCAACAAACGGGTATCAGAGCCAAGGTTAAATCTGAGTATGCTTTATGGTTGCAGCACAGTCTAAACATCCACATCAGAAAAGATTTACTTTAATTTGTGATAACTATATCTATTGGGAAAAACGATCGAACCCAACAAAAGTAGAATGATTACTTTGAATGGTGTTAATTATATCATTTGGAAGGGGAAAATTATAGATCTTCTTTATGTCAAGAACTTTTACAAACCAGTATTTATCACTATAAAGCCTGATAATAAAATAGATGAAGAGTGGAATCTATTGCACAGACAGGTTTGTGGATTCATTAGGTAATGGGTTGACGATAATGTGTTGAACCATATTTCTGGGGAGACACATGCTTGAACCCTATGGGAGCATCATGAAAGTATGTATGCTTGGAAGACTGGAAACACCAAAATGTTCTTAATAAAACATATGTTGAGTTTAAAGTATCATAATGGTTCTCCAATGACAGACTATCTGAATAATTTTCAGGGGATCATGAACCAATTATCATCTATGGCATCAGTATGAAGAAATTCAAGGCTTGCTTCTATTTGGTTCCGTACCAGATTCTTGGGAAACATATTGAACTTCTCCAAATGGTGTTATCTCTATGGATTCCGCCAAGAGTAGTGTCTTGAACAAAGTGATAAGAAGAAAAACTCAAGGTTCTTCTTAGTCGAATGTCCTGATAACAGGACACAGGGGAAGAAACAAGACTTCTGGTTCTCAGTATAGAGAACAAAATGGGAGCAAATCCATAGGGAGACTTAAGGATATTGAGTGCTATCATTGTAGCATGAAAGGCACACAAAGAAGTTTTGCAGGAACTTAAAGAGAGAAAACAAAAACAAAGAGGAAACTAAAGAAGATGGCAATGAAAATTTCCTGGCCACCGTTACCACCAAAGATCTAGTTACTGTGCTTGATGCGGATATGAAAAATATTGCTTGTGATGAGTCAAGCTGAGTTGTGGACACTAGTGTCGTCCTATACTCCTGGTGATTTTGTCACCTTGAGTATGTGTAATGAGACTATTTCTAGGGTGGTTGGTATCGGTACAATTTGTTTAGAAACTAGTGTTGGAACTAAACTAGTTTTTAAAAATGTGAACATGCTCCAAATCTTCATCTGCACCTAATTTCTTTTTGTGTTTTAGATGATGAAGGATATGTTAGTACCAACGGTGATGGAAAATGGATGCTCATTAAGGGTTCCTTGGTTGTGCCTCATGAGAACAAACGTCGTGCTCTATACTGGACTACGACCTCTACTTTTGTTATTTTGGTTAATGATGTTGAGTGTGATAGCTCTTCAACGTTATGGAACAAGAGACTTAGTCACATCAGCGAGAAAGGACTTAATGTTTTAGCCAAGAAGAAATATTTGTCAAATTTCAGAAGTGCTAAATTAGAAAAGTGTGAGCACTTCTTGGCTGGTAAGCAAAATAGAGTTTCCTTTAAGCCTTACCCTCCTTTGAGAAAGACAGTGTTGCTTGAGTTGGTGGAATCTGATTTATATGGTCCAATAAAGACAAAGACATTGGGTGGTGTACTCTACTTTGTCACTTTCATTGATGATTGCTTGAGAAAACTTTAAGTCTATGTCTGGAAGACTAAAGACCAAGTGTTAGGTGTGTTGAAGCAGTTTCAGGCTTCAGTTGAAAGAGAAACTAGAAAAAAACTGAAATGTATCGTACTAATAATAGTGGTGAATATTGTGGACCATTTGACGAATATAGCAAGCATCAAGGTATTAGACACCAGAAGACTCGTCCCAAGACTCCTCAGCTTAATGGCTTGGCTGAGAGGATGTACAGGACCTTAATGGAAAGAGTTAGATGTTTGTTTTCTGAAGCAAAGTTGCTGAACTCATTTTGGGGTGAGGCTTTATTGACCACTGCACATGTTATTAATTTATATCCTCTTGTTGCTTTACAAAGTGATATGTTTCCTATGACCATTCTAGAGTGTTTGGTTGCAAAGCTTTTGTACATGTGCCAAAAGATGTGAGGTCAAAGTTAGTTGCCAAGACAAGAAAGTGCATCTTCATTCGATATGGCCTTGATGAATTCGGTTACAGGATATATGATCAAATTGAAAAGAAACTTATGAGAATTGTGATATTATTTTCATGGAGATTCAAACACTTGAAGATATTGACAAAGTGGAGAATCTAGAATCTTCAATTATTGATGGTATAGTTCATCATGATGAAGTTCCTCACATAAGTGTGAATGATGTTGTTGGGCTTGATAATCATGGTGACGCCCTGAATCATGCATCGAATCAACATGTTCATGTTGATAATAACAATGATATTGTTATTGATAATCCTGTTGCACATGAAATTGTGGACGAGTCAAATATTTCACTTTGGAAGTCCAAGAGACAATGATTTCCTTCCTCCCGTTATTAACCCATTGAGTATGTCTTTTTCACCGAGGGGGGAAAACCCTCTTCATGAGAACCACACTTATGAGTTGGTAAAATTGCCTAAGGGAATGAGAGCTTTGAGTAACAAGTGGATGTTCAAAGTTAAAGTTGTAGAACACAACTTGAAGCCAAGGTACAAAGCTAGATCGGTTGTTAAGGGATTTGGTCAAAGGAAGGGTATTGACTTTTACAAAATATTTTCTCCTGTTATGAAAATGTCTTTGATTTGCACAATTCTAGGCTTGGATGCTAATCTTAATTTAGAGATTGAGTGGATGGATGTGGAGACGACTTTCCTTCACAGTTACCTAGAATAAGAGATTTATACGAAACAACCTGAGGGCTTCAAAGTATAAGGTAAAGAAAATTTTGTGTGATGGGTCTTTATGGCCTAAAAATAAGCTCCTAGAAAGTCGTACAAGAAGTTTGAATTTGTTATGTGGGAGCAAGTCTATAAGAAGACTCTTCAAATCATTGCATACTTGTACAAAAGTTTTCTTACAATGATTTTATCATCCTCTTATTGTATGTGGATGATATGTTGATTATAGTCAAGAATACATCAAAGATTGACGAGCTGAAGAAAGAGTTGTGTAAGAAAGACTTGGGTCATGCCAAACAAATTTTGGGCATGGGAATTACTCGTCTAAGAGATGAAAGGTTGATTTATTTTTCACAGAAGAAATACATTGATGTGCACTGGAGAGCTTTAATATGAAGAATGTTAAGACTGTTAGTACACCTCTTGCTGGTCATATGAACTTGAGCAAGCAGATGTGACCTACAGCTAGGGAGGAAAAAGAAAGCATGTCCAAAGTTCCATATTCCTTCATCGTCGGAAGTCTAATTTATATAATGATATGCACTAGACCTGACATTGCAAACGCAGTTGGTGGTCAACAGATTTCTAAAAAATCCAGGAAAAAAGTATTGGAAAGATGTGAAGTGGATACTCAGGTAATTTAGAGGAAGTTCAGATGAATGCTTGTGTTTTGGAGCATCAAATCCAATCTTGAAAGGCTATACAGATTCTGATATGGCAAGTGACCTTGATAACTGAAAATCCAGTACAGGATATTTGTTTACTTTTTAAGGGGAGCTATATCATGACAATCAAAGTTGCAGAAGTGTGTTGCATTATTGTAACAACCCTAAAAAAATGAATATGCTAAGTAATGATTAATGTGTCTAGAATGCCTACGATTAGACCGAGTTCACACGCATTGATGCGCGTAGAACCAGACCTCTGAACCCTTGATACATCCAATCCAACTTACTTGTGGAGTTAGTTAAGCTAGAAAAGTTTGGGTCCAACCATGTATGGCTCTCGAATACGAAGATTTACTTGAAGGAGTCTTTACCGGACTTAAAAAGGGAAAATCTTAGGTTTGGAGGGTCTAGGGGTAAAATGGTATTTTTCAAGACTAAGGGTAGTATCGTAATCATCCTAAATATATAATTATTTATTTAATTAATAAGGTGGAGGGGCATTTTTGGGAGAGAGGACCGAAAATTGGCTCTTGAAGTGAAGTCTTGCTCCACCCGGGTTCGAACCTAGGTAGAAGCAATGAATGAAACTATTTTTAATTTAAGTTGGTAAATTTATGTAATTAATTTATATTTATTATTTATTAGCTGATTTAAAATAAAAGTAAGTCAAATTTTTAATAATTAAATAAAAACCTTATTTGACTAAATCCTAAACTAGACTTCTAATCCTAAGAAAACTCTTCTCTCCCACGCTCATCTCTCTCTCACACATCTCTATCACTCTCACTCACAATTTTCTCCGCCAAATAAATTCAAAAAACAGTAGGTAAACCAAAGTTCTTCACACTTGAATAACTCACAACGAAAATATAAGAAAACAAACGAAATCAATCACGTAGGCAAAAGGGAAGTTTGTCCGTCGAGTTGGTGTTGAATTTGAGGGGATTTGGACGTGATTTTTGGAGAAGAGTTTGGGCAGTAAGTCGAGGTTTGAACATAATTAAGGAATAGGTTTTCTTATCTCTATTTCCCTTTCCCAAGAGACCCCTTAAGGTCCATATTATTCATTCGAAAACTAGGATTGTTTCCCCTCTTGCATGCCCCTGTCACTAGCTCCCAATGAATCGTAGGTTGGGTATGATTTCTGGTAGAATAAGGTATGTATTATGTTTTCGTGATGAATATGATGATGTTTGTGTACTTGAAATCGTACGGAAGACAAGCATGTATTCGAAATTTTGTGCAAGTGTGTGAATGTGCAAAAATGTTACTGTAAACTAGGTCTTGGGTTAATGTTTCAAGTTTGATATTGTTTTGGTTGTAATTTTACGTGTGTAAACCCATGTAAATTGTTGACACCCAATTTTGACCGACCATTGACCATTTTAGGAATACTATTCGATTAAATACGTATTTTAAATTTTAGAATTTTTAGCCGACTTTGCTTGAAAATTATATGTTTTAGTATGTTTTACTTTATAAAGTTATCGTAAATATTATTAAAATATTTTAAAATTATTAATGAATTTCAAATGTCAAATTTAAATGATTTTTTCAATTATATAAAAATATTTTAATATATGTAGTATTTTAATTAAATAGTAATTCCTACACTTACTCTAAAATTTAAATTCTAGCCTATTCTATTATATTTTCTTTCAATTCTAGCTACTCCAATTAAATTTTATTTCAATCATAGCCCCTCTTTCATTTCAATTCTAGCCAGTTTAGTTGCAATTTTAGCCATTCCAATCCTCCAACCAATTTGATTTTAATTTTTTATCTTTTAATCTCATCCGTCCATCTTTAAAATAAATCCAAAATCGAATCCTAGCCCTTTATCTCTTATTAAATTCTACTGTCAAGATTTAACCTCCTATTCTTCCTAAATTCTAATACCCTAAAAGACCAAACCAAAAAAAAAAAACTCACTGTTTCTTCCTCCCCTCCCTCTCTCCAGCCGTCTCTCTCTCTCCCCATTCTTCCCGGCGAGCCTCCCTTCTCCATAGTCGCCGCCACACTCCACCCTCTCTTCAGCCGTTGCTCCTCCTCCCTTCTCTCTCCCTGCCTGAACCGCCTCTTTCTCTCCTCTTTCCCTCTCGTTTTACTCTTCTCTCCCTCTCTTTTCCTCTTCCCTCTTCCCGACGAGGAAGCTGCTGCGACCAGCAGCTGGACAGCAGCAGGGGAGAGCAGCAGCAGGCCAGAGACAGCAGCTGCTGGCAGCAGCCGCCCCGCTCCTCTCTTCCTCTCTCCGTTTTCCGGCAGTCGGCCCCTCTCCTCTCTTCCTCTCTTCCCCTGTTTCTCCTTCCCCGGTTCTCTTCTTCTTCTTTTGCAGGGGGAAGCAGCAACAAAGCAGCGAACTCCGACGAAAGTTTTGGAAAATCAAGTTTGTGAAAAAGAAAGATCCATCTGGGAACATTCTTTTAACTTTATTATCTCATCTTTTGATAATGTTTGTTCTTCTTTCATTTATAATTTGGCTGGGATTTTAGAATATAAATATTGTTATGCATATCATGAAAACTTACTGATTAGATCTTAAAGTTTTGAATTTAATCGTTTATGGGTTGTTAGTTCGTAAAATTAGAGTTTTTTTAGATTAATTGCAGGCACATATATTTCTTAACCTTTCCTTTTTAATAATATGGTCACCATTTGCTAGTGACAAAATTGTGACTTTGAGATCAATTGTATGCAGTAAAAGTATTTGTTTCTTATTCGAATATGAGCTAGATTCTTGACTTATTTGGTTTGCTAACATTGCTCCCTTGATAATTGATATAGATTGCTTATATATTGTGTAACATATATTTATTCCCTCTTGATGTAATAAAATAATAAATTGGTGATTCATTTTACCTCTCTGTTTTCACTCTGTAAACCTTTTGAAAATTAGAATAATTGGTTGTCTAGCTTAATTACGGCATACAATGCATTGGGTAATTGGTCATGAAATGTTGTTATAATTGTTTCTTTTTAATTCAATTTTGTTAGTACATTATCTGTGATTGACTTCTTTCCATCTATCATAACCTATGGAGTTAGAGTAACTTTGTAACTTCGTATTTGAATCACTTGATTGTCTTATCGAAAATGGTATAATAGTTTGAGTTATAACTTAATTTCAATCCAATTTAATTTATTTAGTTGAGCTCATTAAGCTTAGGATTTGCTTATGGTAAGTATATATTGATCCAATTGTGATTTGTTATGGTGTCTTTTAAATGGTATTTGTTGATTTCTTGTATCCCTTAAAATATTATATTCATCTTTAGTTGATTATTTATTACCTTGATTAACTTTAATATTCTTACATGTTGTATTTTTAGAAAAGTGATATTTAATTAAGTTAAGAGAATTGCATTGATTTCTTACTTGCTTATTTATGGTAAAATAATATTTTCTGATTTTGTCTTCTCTTTATTTAAGGAAAATTTATATTACTCTTCTTATTTTATTACTTGCTTATATTTGGTAAAAATATTTAAATAATTTGGCTGATTTGACTTCCTTCAAAATAAGGAAATAGTATTATAATTAACTCCTTGATTTATTTTATTTCCATTATTGTGCTCCCCCTTATTTGCTATATAAATAGGACTCCCTCCCCTCCTTTGAGACACACATTGACATCTTTGAAAAGAACTCACATTCTCTAACTCATTCTTACTTTCTTACCACAAATGCTACATTATTCTTAAACTTTCTCATTCTCTCATTGCTCATACATACAATAACTCATCAACTCATACATTCATTCACTCTCAATCACAAATTCTCTCATCACTCTCCCTTCTCTCATTGCTCTCTTGCTACTCTAACAATACATTAAGAATCCGGTAATTATTCAAGTCTTTTTCTTCGCTATTTTACTACTTTGTTCGAGTAAAAGTTGAATCAATTTGCTTTTCTTAACTGGTTAGTATTCTTAACATTCACACTATCTTTACATTCACACATTTGTGTAAGCTATTGTTTTTTTTTATGTAGAATTCGTCATTAAACAATTGCATATTGTCTCATCTTGACTAATAAGTGTGATTACTTGTGTAGTTATTTGATTACTTTGACAGGTTTTCAAACTTGAAGTTCAAGTTGAAGATTAATCGAAGAAAGATTTATTTGTTTATTTGAATGTATATATATATATATTTTCCTATTTTATTTATTCGAATGTTGTAACAATTGTAACTCTATCATATATATAAATTTATTTGGGGTCGTCTAGGGGAGGGGGATTTATATGCCTACTTGTTCATTATAAATTTTTAGAAATCATGCCTATAGGTTAGTCTTTAACCACCTAGAATTATTGTTTGTAGGTGTTATAATCCAATCAATTGTTTCATGCTTTGTTAATAAGTCTAAAAAATAATAAACTAGATTCCATTAATTTTTAATGTTAAAATCAAATCATAATAATTTAGTAGGCTGATTAGATGTTTTAATAATGTTATAACTTTTAGCATTGTCTTGTCATGTAGAAACCATGCCTAAGGATTAATTTGTTCATATCGTTTAGATTCACAAAAATCATGCATATATGTTTGAACACCTAGAAATTCATGTCTATAGGCTTGTAAATAACTTTTAACATATCCATAAAAAATAAAATTTGTCTGTGCATATTTGTGCCCTCTTCCCAAAAATTAGTTAATATTATTTAATTAGTAATCTCATCTGTCTTCTTGAAGATTTCCGCATTCATTGCAATATGTTATTTTCTTAAAATAATAATGACACTAAAACCATTTCATGCATTTAACGAATATTTGGCTTTAAATATATTTCATCGTAGAACCTTTGAATTTAATAAATTTACCACTTTAATGTTCTACTAGTTTCTTATCACTATCAAAACCTTGCAACATAATTTTCTTAAAAAGTCATTATTCAATCTTTCTTTAAAACTTTGGATTGATTATGACATTGTTTATTTTGAAAAATAAATTATAAGCACTATCTCCTAACCTATCGTTAGTGGGAAAGTCAAAGGAACTACGAGGTCTAGTTCCAATTTTTAAAACCCGACGCGTCCCCGGAAGTACAACCTACCTATGAATTTCAAAAGAAATTATGTGCATTTATATGTAAATGTTTATGTGCCTACGTGTAAACTAAATCTTTTAAATCATTTTTCAAAAACATAAACTATTTTTAGACCGACCTCAAATCAAAATTGTTTCTATAGTGGAGGAGCGCGATCAACAATATCGTGGCATCATCCCTATAAAGAAACAAACATTGTTTTTTAAAATAAAATTTCATATTCAAAACTTGCAATTTTCAAAACTTTACTTTCGCACATACTAATTGCTTAATTTTTGCCAATTTTGTTTATAACATAGTCTCATATGCTTAAATAAAAAAGTAAAATTTGATTGTTTATTTATTGTTATCATCTAGCCTTGCATGTTTAAATTAATAATAAAATTAATTGTTTTATATTTGTTATCACTTAGCACGATTAAATAAATAAATGACCTTGATTGCTACTTGTAACCCCCACATAGATTGCATGAGATACGGCCGGGACCCACACTTGTGGACCTCGAGGGATGCCTAACACCTTCCCCTCGAGGTAATTTGAACCCTTACCCTAATCTCTGGGTCGTTGACCTTAGTTAGACTTAGTTAGGTTAGATAGGTGCCCTAACGCGCCTTAATTCGTTAGGGGGCGACTCCAAAACTCGAAATCCCAAAAGAGTTGTTAGGTCGTGCACAAAACCCGTTTTCTGCGAAAATGGGGCGCGACAGAATAGCGACTCCGCTGGGGATATTAGGTTCTTACCATTACGTGTTAATTGCTTATTTATGTGGGGTTTACTTAATTTTGTCATTTCATTATTTATGAGGTGCTTACCATGTTTAGCTTATTTATGGCCTTATTTATTGTCTTCTCTCCATGTTCCACCCTTTCCCTTTTTCCTTAATTGTTTATTATCATGTTTCATCTCTTCCCTTTTCTCTTATTTGCTTACATGTTTAGTCTCGTATCCTCTTTCTCATTTGCGTGATTTTAATATCTTTATATGTTTAATTTCCTTTATTCATGCTTATTTATCTATTTATTGTTTATAAACTGCCTATATGTTACCGCTTTCCAATTTAAATGCTAAATGTTTATTGCTTTGATAATTGGCATCCCGCTCATACTTCCCCCAATTGGGACCCTCTTCCTTTTTTTTATTTTATTTTGTTCTCGTGATGTTGTGCCTTTGCACCTCTCAAAACTACTCCAATCCTATTAAAATACCCATTATAGAGAGTCGGCATATGAGTGGACGTAACGGATAGTTTTACTACCGCGAAGCCACGAGCCTCTCGCATAGAATCCCTTTCATGTCCGTGTCAAGCCAACTCTTAGAAGTCCTGGTTAAGTCATACATGCTGCATATGCCCTAGGTGGTTTTACCCTTGGTGTCAATCCACATAATTAGTAGCCACCCTCTCGTCTAAAGGGCCCCAACACCCTTAGACAAATTGCATATTTATGTGTCAATTTGAACATCATATTTAAATCAAGTCATTATGTCAAAATGTAATTAAAGACTTTCTTTGACTCTAAACTTTAAATTGACAAATATGACTTGAACCAATTATGTGACCTTATTCTATTAACTGTTATAATTGTACCACTTTGAGTTATTGTGTCATTCATTTGAAATTATAATTTTTGGCTCACTATATAATAACTGGCTTTTGTGTTTGATTTACATCTTTGACTAAAGGTTGTCTAGTATTTGGATTTTGGCTCGACTAAGAACTTGCAATATGACAAATATGTTCAACCTTCGAAAAAATCACCCTTCTTCTCGTCCACAACAAAGTACCTTTTGGACGATCTCTCCTCATCCTATTCCTACTCACGCCCTCTCTCAACAAAGGTCTCCAACACGCCTCAACTTTGATGCTGTAGGATATGAGGGAATATGTGACAAAATAGAGAAGTCTAAGCTAGATGCACTGCAGCGAAAAATGCATGACTTGGAGAAAAAGGTGAATGGAGGATTAAATTCAATACCTACTCATGACCTAAGGTATAAAAATTTATGTCTGCACCCAGGAGTCGAATTGCCGTCAGGATTTAAAATTCCAAAATTCAACATGTTCGACGGACGTGGGGATCCAATAGCACATCTCAAAGATTTTTGCAGCAGGCTAGTTGGCTTACAAAACAATGAACCTCTCCTAATGAGGTTATTTATTCAAAGCTTATCATGAATAGCCTTCACTTGGTACGTCAAACAAGACTTTGACAAATGGCTCGCATGGGAAGACATGGCTCGAGACTTTGTGGAACAATACAAGTTTAATAAGAAGGTTGACCCTACAATGTTAAATTTGCTCAAATTGAAGAAATTAAGTCATGAATCTTTTGAGGAATATGTCATACGATGGAGAATGGAAGCCTCCAAGATACGTCACTTACCGCATGAAGAGGAGTTGGTCCAAACTCTCATCAGATCACTTGAGGGTATATACTACAAAACCTTGTTCTTCGCTGGTATTCAAAGTTTCGACAGTCTAATTCGAATTGGAAAAGAGTTAGAATATGGCATTCAATCTGGAAGAATTGCTGATACACAAAAATCTTTTCAAGTCCTGAAAAACTCATTAGATGAAAGGAACGAAGATGCATCAACCTATATACCTCCGAAACAAAGAAATCAGAATATTGAGCAAATTCATGCTATTCTTGAGCCTTCCAACCCTCAGGTTTCTCAACATAAGGTGAGGAAACCTCGTGTCTTCACTCCCTTAAAGGAAACTTTGACCGCCATTTTCCAGAGATTATGGGCTAAAGGACTTCTAAGACCAATAAATGGATGGATTCCCAAGCACTCTACTTCAAACTTTGATCTATCCAAAAATTGTGCCTATCATTCAAACATTCAAGGTCATGACACCGAAGAATGTGCAGCATTGAGAAATAAGATTCAGAATATGATTGAAAAAGGAAAAATTATAGTGCAACAAGGACCACAAAACAACAATTGCAATCCTTCTATGGCAAATACATTCATCGTTCAAGGAGATCCTACAAAGATGTACGTTAGGCACTTGACAAGGAAGCATAAATCACATCAGAGAAATTGATATGGACAAGACTCTTATGAACAAAGTTGGCTTTATTGTCCTTAGACCTTATGCCCAAAGCCTTCCTCATCCCTTTCATTTTTCCTTGTAATTCTGAACTACGTTTGACCTGATTTCCTTTTTGGATACGTAGGCAACCCTTGATGGGTCCGGTCACTATCAAATAAATTTTCTTTCTTTCCCATGGTCATTCAAAACACTCCTTTACAAATTTAAATCTAGGCTAATTGACAATCCATGAACATAATTGACACTTGAATTCGAAGTCGAGGCTTAATGTCCAAATACAAGACAATCACTTTCTTTGGAACTTACAATTTTTCTTTGAGTGAAGCAGGATAAAAAATTCCCTAATAATAAACTGGGGCAGAATTTTTGAGGAAACCTCAAAAATTTTCATAGAGATATTTTAAAAAGTGAGTATATATCTTATACTCTAAACTGGGGCAGAAATTTTTGAGAAATCCTCAAAAATTTCATCACAACGGAATGCAATTCTAAAGGCAAAACAAGCACAGGTATGACCATCTCTCGCCTTTTGAATTTACGATTTTTCTCTGGATGCTGGAATAAATTATATATGAGAGTACTGTCATATTTAGGAGCTACCATGTAAGTCATACTATCCTCGGATTATTTTTTGAAGAGGCTATTATCAACTTTCTTCTACGACTGACTGAATATATAAGCTCTCCCGCCTTATTATAATGCGACATTCAGGTTCTTCCGCCTTACAATAGGATATTTAGGCTTTTCCGCCTTACAATAGGATATTTAGGCTCTTCCGCCTTACAATAGGATATTTAGGCTCTTCCGCCTTACAAGAGGATATTTAGGCTATTATGCCTTACGATATTTAGGCTCGTCTGCCTTACAATACGACATTTAGGCTCTTCCGCCTTACAATAGGATATTTAGGCTCGTCTGCCTTACAATACGACATTTAGGCTCGTCTGCCTTACAATACGACATTTAGGCTCTTCCGCCTTACAATAGGATACTTAGGCTCTTCTGCCTTACAATACGATATTTAGGCTCGTCTGCCTTACAATACGACATTTAGGCTCTTCCGCCTTACAATAGGATACTTAGGCTCTTCTGCCTTACAATACGATATTTAGGCTCGTCTGCCTTACAATACGACATTTAGGCTCTTCCGCCTTACAATAGGATATTTAGGCTCTTCTGCCTTACAATACGATGTTTAGGCTCGTCTGCCTTACAATACGACATTTAGATTCGTTTGTCTTACAATACAACATTTAGGCTCTTCCGCCTTACAATAGGATGTTTAGGCTTTTCCGCCTCAAAATATGATGTTTAGGCTCGTCTGCCTTACAATACGACATTTAGGCTCTTCCACCTTACAATAGGATGTTTAGGCTTTTCCGCCTTACAATAGGATGTTTAGGCTTTTCTGCCTCAAAATATGATGTTTATGCTCGTCTGCCTTACAATATGACATTTAGACTCTTCTGCCTTACAACAGGATGCTTACATACATCCACATTACAACGATACGTTCCGTCTATTTTATTATCGCTATATTATCACATCTGTTGGAGTTTGACGTTATTCTTCAGAGATGGGCCAAAGACTATCAAGGCTTGCACTACGTCTCATACAGATACGCTTCTTATCACCTCTTGTCATTTATTTAGAACTCATATTTTATCATTGTTGGTCATACTTTATCTACTTAGAAGCTAACATTTTATCTAGAATTTGCAGATATGATCGAACGCCCCTTGATTACAATTATCATGCTATCATCTATCACAACGAAGACCCTATCAATTCTTCGCTTTTCACACTCCGAACCTTGCTCAAATGCTGATATCCTCACTCTATCATGCTGCTTCCCTATCACGCTCTTCTAGCCTCTCAATCTCTCTTTTCTCGCTACTCTATTCTTATCCATTCAAGTCGATATCGTGCCTTTCAAATACCTTAGCGCTCTTTCAATTTTAAAGAGTTTCATTTGCTCTTGAATCTAGAACTACACACGACCTGATTCTCGTATAACCAGAGATATGTAGGCGACTTAAAACCAAAGTCTCGGTCGTACCCTTTTTCAACTCTATATCGTTTCAATTGATCCAACTGACATCTCTCGTCGGTCGGACAAAATCGGCTACTAAGTCAAC
>NC_028646.1:49157809-49190107 GCF_001406875.1 Solanum pennellii | reverse complement strand
TATAACTTTTAGCATTGTCTTGTCATGTAGAAACCATGCCTAAGGATTAATTTGTTCATATCGTTTAGATTCACAAAAATCATGCATATATGTTTGAACACCTAGAAATTCATGTCTATAGGCTTGTAAATAACTTTTAACATATCCATAAAAAATAAAATTTGTCTGTGCATATTTGTGCCCTCTTCCCAAAAATTAGTTAATATTATTTAATTAGTAATCTCATCTGTCTTCTTGAAGATTTCCGCATTCATTGCAATATGTTATTTTCTTAAAATAATAATGACACTAAAACCATTTCATGCATTTAACGAATATTTGGCTTTAAATATATTTCATCGTAGAACCTTTGAATTTAATAAATTTACCACTTTAATGTTCTACTAGTTTCTTATCACTATCAAAACCTTGCAACATAATTTTCTTAAAAAGTCATTATTCAATCTTTCTTTAAAACTTTGGATTGATTATGACATTGTTTATTTTGAAAAATAAATTATAAGCACTATCTCCTAACCTATCGTTAGTGGGAAAGTCAAAGGAACTACGAGGTCTAGTTCCAATTTTTAAAACCCGACGCGTCCCCGGAAGTTCAACCTACCCATGAATTTCAAAAGAAATTATGTGCATTTATATGTAAATGTTTATGTGCCTACGTGTAAACTAAATCTTTTAAATCATTTTTCAAAAACATAAACTATTTTTAGACCGACCTCAAATCAAAATTGTTTCTATAGTGGAGGAGCGCGATCAACAATATCGTGGCATCATCCCTATAAAGAAACAAACATTGTTTTTTAAATAAAAATTTCATATTCAAAACTTGCAATTTTCAAAACTTTACTTTCGCACATACTAATTGCTTAATTTTTGCCAATTTTGTTTACAACATAGTCTCATATGCTTAAATAAAAAAGTAAAATTTGATTGTTTATTTATTGTTATCATCTCGCCTTGCATGTTTAAATTAATAATAAAATTAATTGTTTTATATTTGTTATCACTTAGCAAGATTAAATAAATAAATGACCTTGATTGCTACTTGTAACCCCCACATAGATTGCATGAGATACGGCCGGGACCCACACTTGTGGACCTCGAGGGATGCCTAACACCTTCCCCTCGAGGTAATTTGAACCCTTACCCTAATCTCTGGCTCGTTGACCTTAGTTAGACTTAGTTAGGTTAGATAGGTGCCCTAACGCGCCTTAATTCATTAGGTGGCGACTCCAAAACTCGAAATCCCAAAAGAGTTGTTAGGTCGAGCACAAAACCCGTTTTCTGCGAAAATGGGGCGCGACATAAATCGTGATGTTCATTAAAATAGAAGTGTTCCTGATTTGAGTATCAATATTTTGGCTAACCGAATCTATGAAAATGAACCCCAAAAATGTGTTAAAAGATCTATGAATTACAATAAGATTTCAAGTGAAAATATTGGTGACAATAAGCTTACAAACTAACTAAAATTCCAGCAAACTTACAAGGTTATTTTAGGCTAAATGTAGAGGAATAAATATGGAAATTTATTGGAGAATAAAGGGGTGAGACCACCAGGATTCGAACATGTGACCTCACCCTTCTACTGCCTTGAAATCGCAAGAAAAAAAAGGGACTAGGGAGAATCAAAATAGGTATACTGGCTGAAAAAGACGAGTGCAAAAATTAAATAAATAAAACGGGAGGCATGGGAATCGAACCCATGACCTCCAGGCTGCAAATGAAAGGAAAGAAAAATAAAAGTGTGAGGCGTGGGAATCGAACCCATAACCTCAAGGCTGGAAAGGGGAAAGGGGAGAAATAAATAAAAAATTAAAGTGAGGATGTGGGGGCTCGATCCCAGAACCTCACTGCCAAACGCATAGTAAGTCAATTTTTAAGTAAAAGTAAAATAAGGATGTTGTGGGGGTTCGAACCCATAAGATCCCTGTCACTAGCGAAATAAAGAGTGCATAAAGAGAGTTTGTGGGGGTTTGATCCCATAACCTCTTTGTCTAGGCGAATTGGGCAACAAAATTTTTAATGAAAAATAAAAAGGAGTTGTGGGGGTTTGATCCCACAACCCTTCGGCCAAATAAGAGGACAATTCGAGGAGAAAAATAAAGATAGAATGTTGATGTTGGGGCTCAATCTAGGGTCCCAATGTCATGAAGACTAAAAATATAGTCATGGATAAATGTAAGTATTGTCCAAGGGGTTTGAACTTGGGTTCCCTTGCCCAAATTTCCGTATTGATACATAAATCATACGTGAATTAAATGTTCAAGAATAATGCCACCTACTTAGATCAAAATTTAGATCTTGACATACTTACAAGATGCATAAGTCTTGTACTACACAATATTAGGAAGATATGAGTCACTTAATAAACTATGAATGAAGCCTCAATGTCTTGTATTTATACGCATAAGTTTAGCATACGACTAAAAATAAGTGAATCTGAGATGTATGTAATGAAATGATGAAACCCTAGAAGGGTTAAGTACGAGTGTAAGATACACTAAGTGGACAAGTGCATTGGAATATGACGAAATCAACAATGAAATGATGAAACCCTAGAAGGGTTAAGTACGAGTGTAAGATACACTAAGTGGACAAGTGCATTGGAATATGACGAAATCAACAATGAAATGATGAAATGAACAATAAAATGATGAAACTCTAGAAGAGTTAAGTAAGAGTGTGAAACACACAAATGGCCAAGTGCATTGGCATATGATGAAATGAACATTCACGTAAAAAGGGGTGATTAATTATGAAGAGCAAATGTGCTAATGTTGATTAATGTGGTGACAACATGATATGAGGCTAATGTAAAAGATGAGAGCAATCTCAAATGATCATAAGTAAATGTTACCAAAACGTACTCACCTATGAGAGTGTACAGTTAATGAAGAGACCACTCTCTATGAATACTCTAATGAAAGTATTGAAATCAACACACTTAATACTAATGATGAGATGAGAAATCATCTATTGAGCTATGATGTCCTCATACTAAAAGTTAGCTTCCATGACGTATGAGTTGAATGTAATGAAACCTTATACTGAGCACTGATAGACTAGCTATGAGCGGTGATGCCTTCTTTTGGGAAGGGCAGAGGTCACGTAACTCTCATGAGATGAGACTGTCCGGCATGCCGGGCATGGATCTCCTTATATCTCCAAGTCTTCGAACCTATAGTGCCAATATATGGATCTGGCGGGGTTCAATTCGCATGTACGGTAGCATGTTTTGGGTCACTTTGGCCGGTGATTCCACCTCTTTTTGATGTGGGTTTCATGACACTGGATTTTATTATGCCCACATGATCTATGTCGGTTAAAGTTAAAGTTCCCAATGAATGAATGAGGCCAGCCTCAAATGATGCACATAATGAAATGAATGATACCAAAGTTGTTAGGATAGGATAATCAAAAGGTGAGTTAGATTTGGATAATGACATTAGGTCATTCTTGGTCATTGCACAACGAACTCGATGAAATTCCTAAACTATATCCTAGGTATAGCTGGTGTTTACACTGGCCCATGACTGAAATGAAATGAAGTGCGTATGAATGAATGAAGCAGACTCGGTGTTTGCTAAAGCAGAATCCCTGGTTGAGGTCCCATATGATGAGCCCTCATTTTTGGGAAGTCTTAATGTAAAGCCCATGATTCCAAGGTCTCATGGCATATGAATGAATGATATAAACAACGTTATCTGTTATATAAATTATTATATGTGCTATGTGACATATGTTATGTGGTGTTTGCAAAATGATAAGTTTGATGATGCATGTTGCACTCATGGCATGACTTTCCAAATCCAAATTTGTCAAGTCTACTGACTTGACTTTCCATAAATCATGTTGTTAGGAAAGAACTATTCTTTCTCATGCATGTCCTTGGTGTGTGCTTGTGTATACCCATACTTAGTACAAGTGTGTACTAATTCCATACAAATATCTACTTTTAGGTGCAGGCACAGGTGGACGTTAGATCTTACAGTACGACGTTGCAGCTATCCGATGTGGAGCTTTCATACGGACTTGGTAGGCCCTTGTGCTTTCGAGGCTAGATAATGTTATTATCTAGCTTAGATGTAGGCTTTAGCTAGTGCAACATGTTCAAGTAGTGTTTCATTTCCCATTTCATTTCAGACTTTGTATTGGTGCCGTTTTGGCAAGTACACATTTAATGCAGCTACGAACTATTTCTTTCATTTGATAATCTTAATGTTAGATGGTTGATGGTGAACACTTATACATGTAATAGAATGTTTAGTAAGCATGTTAGGAAACAAAAAGTTTCAAATTTTCCGCTAAAATTAATCTAGATGAAGTAAGAATGACGTATGAAGGCTTGTTTGCGACCTCTGAGAGGTCAACGACATCGGTTTCATCTGGGGTCTAGACTCCGGTCGTGACAAAGTTTGTATCAGAGCACTAGGTTAAATTCAGAGGATAATAAGTTCACATCAACCACATTTGGTAGTTTCTAAGTCATGGTAGTGTAGTGCACCACTATCCTTGATTAGAGACTGCATGATGCGTAGAAAAAAATTCCCTTCTTCTAATCTTATCGTGCCTTCTCTAATGTCGGATTTCTTGGTGTTAAGAGCGTATTTAACATCAACTCTTGAAGTTTCCAAAAGATAAATACAAGGAGAAAAGCATTCAGAGAGATTGGAGAAGCAGTTGCTGGGTAATTCAGGTTCCTTCACAGGCTCTAGCTGCTGGAAAAGAGATGTATGTTAACCCACCTAGGTTAACAGATGGAGAAGTAACGACAACTTTGGTACAGATGGCCCAAGCTATCACTTTACAAGCTCAGGCTATTGTGTTTGATCGATGTGGAGAAGTCTCAGTTGGCATCCTACCATCTAAAGGAAGTAGCTCAATCCATGTATAATGTGTGGCAGGATATCAGAGCCTTATGAGGGGGTCCTATTACTTGGGATCTTTTCAAGATGGGTTTTCTAGGGTGGTTCTTTCCCAGATAAATGAAGGAGGCTAAGGTTGAGGAATTCATCAACCTTAAGCAAGGCTCGATGTCTGTAACGGATTACTCCCTAAGGCTCGTAAGACTTTACAGCCCAGGAGAGGCCACCTTGTAGGAAGTGTGGCATACTGCATGGAGGAGAATGTATGATGGACTCTAATGCTTGTTACATTTGTGGCAAACCGGGTCACATGATGAAGGATTGTCCGAATAGGAGAAGTCAAGAACAAGGGAAGTAGAGAGTTCAACCTAATTGTCCAAGGGAAGAGGCTCCAAGGAGGGGCGATTCTTTGAACTCAAGTCTAGGGATGCAGGGGAAGGCACCTCTGGTCAAGTCTCAGGTGCGTAGCCTTAATTAGTCTTGCATGTATTTGACTGTGTATGGTGTTTATGCACTAATATGAGGTTAAATTGTTTGAGTCATCATGTTGGTTGCTGATTTGTATGACTTCCATGTTTACTTATGTTGTATGCTTTGATAAGACTAGTTTAGGAAAGAGTTCCTTAGTCTATTAATGTGTAGCTACTAGTAGGTTTCAAGGAAGTGCACCATCATGTTAATATGTCAATCAGATATTCACCAATGGGGAGTATTGAATTACATATGTAGGCATACATTCTATAGATGACTTACTTATTGTTAGTAAAGAGTAGTTTCATTCGGGGACGAATGTTCCTAACGGGGGAATAATGTAACAACCCTAAAAAAATAAATATGCTAAGTAATGCTTAATGTGTCTAGAAAGTCTATGATTAGACCGGTTTCACACGGATTGATGTGCATAGAACCTGACCTCTGAACCCTTGCTACAGCCAAGCCAACTAACTTGGGGAGTTAGTTGAGCTAGAAAGGCTGGGTCCAACCACGTAGGGCTCTCGAATGCTAAGATTTACCTGAAGGATTATTTACCAAACTTAAAAAGGGAAAATCTTAGGTTTGGAAGGTCTAGGGGTGAAATTGTCATTTTTCCAGACTAAGGTTAGTATCGTAATTCCCTAAATATATAAATATTTATTTAATTAATAAGATGGAGGGGCATTTTGGGGAGAGAGCACCAAAAATTGTCTCTTAAAGTTTGTAGTTGGCCTAAAATTATGAGACTGTTGAATTTCTGATATTGAACCCTCTCTATTAAAATGATGGCTTGAATAAATAAGACTTGATGAAATGAAATAATGAGATAATTGGATCGGAGTGTCACGTTCCGACATGGTATTATTGGATCAGAGTGTCACGTTCCGACACGGTATTATGGGATCGGAATGTCATGTTCTGACACGGTATATGTGATAGGAGTGTCACGTTCCGACACAATAACATTAAAGGAAAGGAATCTTGAATTAACTTAATATACTCAATCTCAAAGAACCCATTTTCCAAATGAGTATAGTGTGGAGGCATGAGTCCTCATAGTTGTGCTTGATGTTGTGATTGATGGTTTACCTACTATGGTGTTGTGGTCATTAGTTCATGTGTTTCTTGCTTGCCACCTATCAAGTATTGTAGTTGATTTTATGTTGTTATTCGATATATATTGGTTTATATTTTGAGTTGGCCGATGATACCTACTCAGTGCGTGTTCATTGTATTGACCCATACTTGTATTTTCTTCTTTATTCTTTTGTGGAGCGCAACAAGTGTACCATGGACTTAGACTCGCTCGCAGCTCTAACCAGTCTCCAGCACATCACAGTTCAGGGTGAGCTATTAATTCGAGCTCGTGCTGGATTCTCTCATTCACTTCTTGATGTCTTTGAATTTCGGACATGGACCATCTTTTTGCTTATTTTAATTTCTTAAACACTCTTAGACTTGGTAATTTGGAAATAGATGTCCTTGATGTGATAACTATCAAATTTTGGGATAATAAGTATTCAACTTTAGAAACTTATTTAAATTGGTTACTTAATAACTTTTGGAGCTTCCACATTATTTTTGTCATTTATAGTTGAACTATTGGTATATATTGGGGTTTAGACTTGTTGGTTTGCCCACCTAGAGGGGGTGTAAGTGTGGGTGTTACTCATGACTCATTTTGGGTCGTCACAAACTTGGTATCAGAGCGTTAGGTTCGCTGATCTCATCACACAAGGACAAGTCTAGTAGAGTTTTGCCTAATGGTATAGGGACACCTTTACTTTTCTTCGAGACGCTACAAGACTTTAGGAAAACTTCATTCCTTCTCTCTTTCGTGCTATTACTTGGATCCAATTGGTATCTAGGTTACACGAATTGGTATCTGACCTTCTCACTCTATTTCGCAGATGGTTAGAACTAGAGCAACAACTGTGCCAACACCAACACATGCAAGATAGGGTGCGTATGAGCCAACCATTGGGACTGTAACTCGAGGAGGAGAAGCGGCAAGAGGTCGTGGTAGAGGTCGCTGGAGGACTCCCACTAAAGGCAGAGGACAAACACCAGGTCCAGCTAGGAATAGAGCAGTGACTCCTCCACCGACGGATGAGGTAGTGAGAGAGGGTAAAGAAGGGGAAAATGAGCAGATTCAGGATAAGGAAGTACCACCCCAGCCTACCCCAGAGATGATTAATCAGGTTTTTACCTATCCTAGTGAGTTATCTGATTAGGGCCTGACACCTCCAGTGTTTTCTAGAACAGCACCTCAGGTTTAGGGAGTACGACATGCAACTGTTGTGGCTCCCCTCATGGATGGATCATTGGAAGTAGGCACGTTTCCTCGATTGACTACTAGGCCTATAATGACAGGTATCAGCATGACCTTTTCATTATGTTCTTATAGTTGAAACCTCTAGTCTTCAAGGGTGCTGAATCTGAAGATGACTATGATTTTCTGGTTTATTGTCATTAGTTGCTACATAAGATGGACATAGTAGAACGATTCGGTGTTGAGTTTGTGACCTACCAGTTTCAGGTGGATGACAAAATGTGGTGGCGGTCGTATGTTGAGTGTCAACCAGCAAAAAGGCACCACCTATGACTTGGGCATCATTTTTTAACTTATTTATGAAGAAGTAGATACCCCGTTCTTTGAGGGATAGGTGGAGATATGAGTTCCTGAGCATAGAGACATGAAGGATGTGTGTTGCTGCTTATGAGGCCAAATTTCGTGCATTATCCAGGTATGCCACTCATCTTTGCTTCTGTCCACAAGAGCGTATTCGCCGCTTTATGAAAGGGTTGACTTCAGATTTGCAGATTTCAGCCTTACAGGTAGCTGCTGCATCAAAATCCTTTTTAGAAGTAGTTGATTTTGTGATAGAGGTAGAGGGGGTGAAGCCAGACGACTTCACCACGACATAGACATTTAAGAAGTTTCGTAAGGGAGTTTAATTCAGTGGTTCTTACTCTAGAGGAAGAGTTCAGGAGGTTACCCAGCTCGTCCTATTCAGTCTTCATTGCAAGCATCAGCTGGGGGTCCATCGCAGACCAGTCAGCCTTTTTCTGAGTTTGGAGGTTATCTCCAGAATTCGTCATTTTCAAAGAGACCTATACTTGACTCCAAAACTGTTATGGATGTGGAGAGGCTTGACATATTAGGAAATATTGTCCAAAACAAAGTTACAGATCCCCCGTAGTTAGAAGTAGAGGTGGTCATGGTTGAGGCCGCAATTCTGGAGGACGTGGTGGAGGAATGGTGGTTACCAGTTCAGTCGGGGTGGCAGGCAGGTTAGAACTACTGTAGCGCAGCTTAGTAAGGGCAATGGACAGACAGGTGATAAGGCCCATTGTTATGCTTTCCCAAGGAGCTCTAAGGCAGAGACATCGCATGTTGTTATCACAGGTACTCTTTTGGTCCGTGATTGCATGGCTTCTGTATTGTTTGATCCTGGATCCACATTTTCATATGTATCTTCCTCATTTGCTACTGGTCATGATTTATATTGTGATTTGCTTGACATGCCTATTCGTGTATCTACTCCTGTGGGTTAGTCTGTGATAGTTGAGAAGGTGTATAGGTCTTGCCTTGTGACTTTTGTGGGAAGCCATAGTTATGTAGATTTGATTATTCTAGAGATGGTTGATTTTGATGTAATTATGTGTATGACTTATCTTTCTCCAAATTTTTCAATCTTAGATTGTAATGCTAAAACTCCGACATTGGCCAAGCCTAGGACAGATCCGCTAGTGTGGGAGGGTGACTATATTCTACTCCAGTTCGTGTTATCTCTTTTCTTAGTGCTAAGAGGTTCGTATTACCAAATTGCCTTTGATTGAGTGTGTTTCGATAGTCCGTGAGTTTCTAGATGTGTTTTTTGCAGACCTTCGTGGTATGCCACCAGAAAGAGATGTTGATTTTTGTATTGACCTGGAGCCGGGTACTTTCCCCGTTTCTATTCCACCTTATAGAATGGCTCCAGCTGAGTTAAGGGAGTTAAAGGACCAACTTCAAGAGTTGTTAGGTAAATGTTTTATTATACCGAGTGCATCCCGTTTGGGTGCTCCTATTTTATTTGTGAAGAAGAAAGATGGAACTTTTCGGATGTGCATAGACTACAGGCAGCTGAATAAGTTAACTATTAAGAACAAGTATCCCATTCCTCGCATTGATGATTTGTTCGATCAGTTACAAGGTGCTTGTGTCTTCTCTAAAATTGATTTGAGTCCGGTTATCATCAATTGAAAATACGGGCAACAGATGTGCCAAAGACTGCTTTTTGAACCAGGTATGGACATTATGAATTCTTAGTAATGTCTTTTGGGCTTACGAATGCCCCTGTTGCTTTCATGAGCCTGATGAACGGAATTTTTAAGCTATATCTGGACCTCTTTGTTATTGTATTTATTGATGATATACTGATATACTCAAAGAGCAGGAAAGAACAGGAGGAGCATTTCAGAATTGTATTGGAGTTGTTATGTGTAAAAAAGCTTTATGCCAAATTCTCCAAGTGTGAGTTTTGGCTCGATTCAGTGTCCTTCTTGGGGCACGTGGTTTCTAAAAATGGAGTGATGGTGGATCCTTCTAAGATTGAAGCAGTGAAGTGTTGGGTAAGACCTACTAATGTTTTAGAGGTAAGGAGCTTTGTTGGTTTACCTAGTTACTACCGTTGATTCGTCAAGGGATTTTCTTCTATTGATTCCCAGCTGACAAATTTGACAAAGCAGAATGTTTTATTTGTATGGTCCGACGAATGTGAATAAAGCTTCCAGAAACTCAAGGCCTTGTTGACTACTGTACCAATTCTTACCTTGCCAGTGGAAGGTAAGAATTTTATTGTTTATTGTGATGCATCTTATTCTGGTTTGGGTGCAGTGCTAATGCAGGAGAGGAATGTAATTGCTTATGCTTCGAGGCAATTAAAAGTGCATGAATGTTACTATCCGACCCATGTTTTGGAGTTGGCTACAGTTGTATTTGCATTAAAGCAATGGAGACACTATCTATATAGGGTCAAGTGTGAAGTTTATACAGATCATCGTAGTTTACATTATGTCTTTACTCAGAAAGATTTAAAGTTGAGGCAGAGGAGGTGGATGGAGCTATTGAAACTATGATATTACTATTTTATATCAACCAGGAAAAGCTAATGTTGTGGCAGATGCTTTAGTTAGAAAAGCAGGGAGCATGGGTAGTATAGCCTACTTAGAGGTTTCTAGACGCCCATTGTCTAGAGAGGTTCAGACTCCGGATAATGACCTTATGAGGTTGGAAGTACTAGAGAAAGGAGGATTTTTGGCCTGTGTGGAGGAAAGATCTTCTTTTCTAGACAAGATTAAGGGAAATCAGTTTGCTGATGAGAAGCTGAGCCGAATTCGAGATATAGTATTGCGAGGAGAGGCTAAAGAGGCAGTAATTGATGAAGAAGGTGTCTTGAGGATTAAAGGAAGGGCATGTGTGCCCCGTGTGGATGATTTGATTCACACTATTCTAACAGAGGCTCATAGTTCAAGGTAATATATACATCCTGGTGCAACCAAGATGTATCGTGATCTAAAGCAACATTTTTGGTGGAGTAGAATGAAGCGTGACATTGTTGATTTTGTTGCCCAATGCCCGATTTGTCAGCAGGTAAAGTATGAACACTAGAGGCCTGGAGGGACACTTTAGAGGATGTCCATTCCTAAATGGAAGTGGTAAATAATTGCAATAATTTTCGTAGTTTGCCTTCCAAATACATTGGGTAAGTTTGATTCTATTTGGGTAATTGTTGACAGGTTAACTAAGTCTGCTCACTTCATTACGGTAAAGATGTCTTACAATGCAGAGAAGTTAGCCAAACTCTATATCTCAGAAATTGTTCGATTGCATGGAGTTCCACTTTCCATCATATCAGATAGAGGTACGCAATATACTTCTAAGTTTTTGAAGACCCTACATGTTGAATCTGAGCGAACAATTCAAGTGTTGAAGAATATGCTTCGTGCGTGTATGATAGATTTTGTTGGTCATTGGAATAAATTCTTACCCTTACAAGAGTTTTCATACAACAATGTCTATCACTCAAGTATTGATATGGCCCCATTTGAGGCACTGTACGGGAGGAGATGTAGGTCTCCCATTGGTTGGTTTGATGCATTTGACGTGAGACCTTGGGGTGACGATCTTTTGAGGGAATAATTAGATAAAGTAAAATTCATTCAAGAGAAGCTTTTAGCAGCTCAGAGCAGGCAGAAGGAATATGCAGATCGAAAGGTTAGG
Source organism: Solanum pennellii (assembly GCF_001406875.1). Taxonomy (NCBI): domain Eukaryota; kingdom Viridiplantae; phylum Streptophyta; class Magnoliopsida; order Solanales; family Solanaceae; genus Solanum; species Solanum pennellii. Next base: position 49,178,500 of record NC_028646.1, on the reverse strand, counting down.
GACTTGGATTTTATGGAGGGTGAACAAGTCTTGCTGAAGGTTTCACACATGAAAGGTGTGATGCGGTTTGGTAAGCGAGTTAAGCTTGGTCCGAGGTATATTGGTCCATTTGTAGTTCTGAAGCGCGTGGGGGAGGTGGACTATGAATTGGCATTGCCTCCATGGCTGTCAAGAGTGCACCCGGTATTTCATGTGTATATGCTGAAAAATTCCCATGGTGATGAAATTATATTATTCGTTGGGATTCAGTTCTTCTTGATGAGAATATGTCTTATGAGGAGGAGCCTATTGCTATTCTAGATAGAGAGGTCCGCAAATTGAGATCAAAAGAGATTGCCTCTATCAAGGTTCAGTGGAAGAATCGGCCAGTTGAAGAGTCCACTTGGGAGAGTGAGGCTGATATGCATGAAACATATCCAAATTTTTTTACCGATTCAAGTATTCTTTCTCGCCCTTGCCTTTCTTTTGATCGTTCGAGGACGAACGATGGGTAAATTGGTATCTACTGTAACGACCCTCCTTGGTTGTTTTGAGCATTAGAACTTTTTATTTTATAAAATACTTTTTGATAGATTCTAAATGGGCCTTTTAGACTATTCGTAATTATAAGTATGAAATTAGTGTGATAGTTTTTATAATTAAGTTATGGGTTGTTAAAGAAGATAACATTAAAATTAATAGTGTGTCACTTTTATAAATGTCGTGCTACGGGCAGTGTACAGAACTTTGTTGGAATATATTTGAATTGACTATGTTGTATTGTTGCAAGAGATCCTAAATTGTAAGATCCATCTTCGATAAATTTTAAGACTCCTTAAAATAATTTAATCCTTTGTGTGACAGATCTTGTTACATCGAAATAGATATATGTTTGACTAATCTCTCTATTTCCTTTTCAATGCATTTAATGAGTTTCTTTTGTTTTTTAAGTCCATATTATTTTTATATTCCAATTTGTAATCATCCTAATGTATGTTATGTGGATGACCAGAACCTTTGTTGTTGTCTAGCAATGAACAAAATAATACTTCTCCCTCTTCCATTTAGTTTCTAATGCTTTTAAGGGTCATTTAGTTTGAGGATTAAAGGATGAATCTCAATAATATAATATTATAATGGTATTGTTGAAATTGATAAAGAGATGGGCTACTCCTACAATATATTTAATGTAAGCTACTGGTTTCGCAAATCAGTGATTTCCGAGTTCGGACGGTTCCTATTACTAAAATTATTATTATCGTTGTTAGTATATGTGGTTATAAGAAGACATAACATATAAACTTATCAACCTAATATAAAATTAAATATGGAAATTAATTCAACAACTACCTAATGATTACCTAAAGATTATTACAGAAGTCATGGGTTAATGTAGGGGGAAAATTTGGATGCAATAAGTTTTTACATATTTCATGTATGCATGTGTTATAGCTACATGCAATCGGGTCTCGCTATTAGTCCGTAGCCGCTGGTTTGTGACCTGTGGCTTCCATCTTTATACTTTAAAATATTTTATTCTCACATTATATACTAGATCCTAAATATATTGAGATAGGTAATTAAATATTAGATGTATTGAATTACATAAATTTCATTAAAGCTGTGCTAATTGGAGGAATTAAGACTTGTCCTAAGGTTTAATCTTTAAGAGATTGAGTATAGAATTAGGTGAATTTATGGGTATAGGCTAGACACAAAATAATCGGAGTGTTTATGCTCTTGTGAACTTACACCTTATGTATGTATATAATTGATAGATTGGAAGGGTTCGGAGGCAATAAGGAAAGGAAAGACATTGGAGAAGTAGTTGCTTGACTTCAATTCTTCGGTGGAGGTAGGTTATGGTTTATTTCTATTCGATAGATAATCTCTAAATAGTGATTGATATGTATTAAGTGATATTGTAAAGTCACCTATGTACTTGATTTTGTGGTTGTATGTTTTGATTGTGTGGTTTGTGGTTGGCCTAAAATTATGAGACTATTGAATTTCTGATCTTGAACCCTCTCAATAAAAATGACTCCTTGAATAAAGAAGACTTGATGAAATAAAATAATGAGATAATTGGATTGCAGTGTCACGTTCCGACACGGTATTGTTGGATCGGAGTGTCACGTTCCGACACGGTATTATGGGATCGGAGTGTCACATTCTGAGATGATTTATGGGATTGGAGTGTCACGTTCCAACAATAACATTAAAGGAAAGGAATCTTGAATAACATAATATACTAAATCTCAAAGGACCCATTTACCAAATGAGTATAGTGTGGAGGCATGAGTCCTCATAGTTGTGCTTGATGTTGTGATTGATGGTGTACCTACTATGGTGTTGTTGTCATTGGTTCATGTGTTTGTTGCTTGCCACCTGTTAAGTATTGTAGTTGATTTTATGTTATTATTCAATATATATTGGTTTCTATTTTGAGTTGGCCAATGATACCTACTCAGTACATGTTAATTGTACTGACCCCTACTTGTATTTTCTTCTTTATTCTTTTGTGGAGTGCAGCAAGTGTACCATCGACTTAGACTCGCCCCAACTCTAGCCAGTCTCCAACACATCACAGTTCAGGGTGAGCTATTAATTCTAGCTCGTGCTGGATTCTCTCATTCACGTCTTGATGTCTTTGAATTTCGGACATGGACCATCTTTTTGCTTATTTTGATTTCTTAAACACTCTTAGACTTGGTAATTTGGAAATAGATGTCCTTGATGTGATAACTATCAAATTTTGGGATAATAAGTATTAAACTTTAGAAACTTATTTTAATTGGTTACTTAATAATTTTTGGAGCTTCCGCATTATTTTTGTCATTTATGGTTGAACTATTGGTATGTGTTGAGGTTCAGACTTGTTGGTTCGCCCACCTAGGGGGGGGGGGTAAGTGTGGGTGCCACTCACGACTCGTTTTGGGTCGTAACACATAGGCATAATTTTCTCCTTCTATAAATACAACATCTTGCTCATTTGTAAAACACACCAAGTTAGAGAGAAAAATCATTTGAAAGCAAGGTGAGGTATTCTATAGTCTATATAAGAAAATAGTCTGTGAAGAAAAATAGAGTGTGAGCAATATTTTAGTGAGCTGGAAACCAAAAGAGTGTTGTTCCTTTTGAGTATATAGTAGTCACTTTGAGTATTGTATTCGTGACTACACAGTGTAAAATTCCTTACTATAGTGACATCAGTCGCTCCTCTTGGACCGTGATTTTTCCCTTATTTAGAAGGGTTTCCACGTAAAATTCTTGGTGTTGTTATTTTCCCATTTTATTTTCATTATTTTTACCATATATATTTTTGTGCTTTTCCGCATTTTCACAACAGAATGAATCAAAATTCTTGTTCAAAGTTTAGTGAAAAATTGTTGTGATCACCGCTAGCAGAGAGTCTAGACAAGTTGTTGGGCCCGAGGATAGACCACGAAGTAATAGATTTGCTTGGGATCCAGGTTGTGTAGTGATAAAAGGGTTATCACTGCAGTTTTCAGAATTTTACGCATATTGTGAAAGAAATTGTTTGTTCCTCTTATAGAGTCTAACCTTGTCAACCTCATTCTTATATTTATCTTTAGTTACTAGTTATTTCAAAATATTTTTCATAGTAATTCTGTAGTTGCTATTGTGATTTAGCTATCAGATTACTTGAGTATTAGTATAGAGAATTTTGGTTCGTTACAAAAATACTCTATTCTATTCTTAAATACATGTTTGTAGCTGGAATTTGAAATGATTTTGAGTGAGATACATTAAGGATGGCATGTATGTGGTACATTACCTCGCAGATTGTACCTATAATTACTCTCCACTGCTACTGAAACTAAAGCAAATACTTCAGGTACTATAGGTTTTGAGTATTCACATTGCTTCCAAATTTTGAGTTATTTTTTAATTGTGGCGTTCGAATAGCTTTTATACGGCTCGAATAATTCCGCAGGAAATTTTGACTATTATAAATTCATTAATATTTCATTTTCAACTTTTGGTGTTGGACTTGATCTTTTGAATAGACAAGTGACATGACTGCAACAATGATATCAGTGGGAGCTAATTTTCGACATATTAAAAGAAGTTTTATTATATTAATTTGATTATTCGGTCTCTTTTTATAGGTAACAAGATAAACATCTTTTCATCTTTTAAGTTATATTGTGCATACATCCCACTAAATTATAAGACAGAAAGATTGTTACTAAAGTCAACATATACAATCGGTTAAAATAGTCCAATGAGAAAATATATGTTCGCGATTGTAGTTGCAAACGAGATTGACTTGGTATATTTTAGAGCACACACATTTAAACTCGTAATTTTATAACAAAATAAAAATGGAACACCATTAAATAGTTCAGTGATAAAAATTTCTCAATGATGACTTGTAAATATTTTAAATAGGTTTTTGTGTATATCCTTTCACCTAACATATTTTTTTATATCACCTTAATCATGCTTCTTTAGTACCTTTATTAGGCTCTATACAAATATATAATGTATAGTCTGGAATTTTTCAGTTTTATCTAGATTGATTCTTTTTTAGAACAACAAGACTCTCAAAAAGAAAATTTACAACTCACCAAGTTATTAAAATCCACCTTATTTAATTTGTTTACAAGTATGAATTATAGTAATAAAAATAGTATGTTAAATGGTTTTGTTTCTTTTGTATAGTTAATGCTAAGTCAAGTTGAGAGTGATATTAGATTTATAGTAGTTATTACTAATAGTTGGAAGAAATTCTCATTTTTTGAAATAAATTATTAGTAGAATTTATCCCCTTTACAATATCAATGTGATAGCTAACATAGCTACTTGAGAGAGTTTTTTTTTTTTTTTGATTAGCTATAGATTTTGTGGTTATGTTGAGTTTGATATTGGTACTTCATGGTTTTGGTTGATAAGACGCAATGGTTTTTAGTGTATCTTTCTTAGTATTGCAATTGAATTTGGTAAAAGCCAAAAGTTGATTTTGGCTTTGGTGGGTTTGAGCAGGACTGAGGACTTTGTTGCGGCATTGGATAAGGAGCAAGGAAAATCGAGATGCATTTATTTCATTGTTTTAGTCTTTTTTTGTGCAAATAGGTCCAAAAAACTCAATATTTGTTTGTTTTCTTGTCTTTTGTGTCGATAAACTTGACCCTTGAAATATAATGCTACTGAGATTTTTCATCTTTCCTGACAATTCTGACTATTTCTATATGTCTTTCTTATTTTGGATTTCTTAGTTACTGAAAACAAAACATTACTAGGTACTTAGATTAATGGATTAGTCTCACTCAGTATCAAGATCATGATCAATCATTCGATACTACGGAGGATGAACTAGAGAGAAAGGGTGCTACTTATTTAAGGTTTTTGTTGCCTCAGTGACCGATTTAAAAGTAAGTGTGATTCGTTTTGTTAGATTAGCTTAATTAACTCTTCACTTAAACCAAATAAGATTAGTCGATTTTTGTGGATATTAACATCTATTAGGATTTGATTTTTCATTTTATTCTGACATTTGATAATTATGAAAGGCTGTTATTTCAAATTATTTTCATGTAGAGTTGTTATGATTTATGAGATGGTGTCATTTTCATCATGTGTATTTTTTTTTGCCTTTGTTGTATGAATTCTAAAATTGATTTTTTTAATCCCAAATTTTAAAAGAAGAGAGAATCAATGAAAACATGAATTGTCAATTTTATCATTTTTGGTATAACTGAGAATTAAAATATTTATAACTCTTTAATAAGTGCATCCTCTCTTATAATTTAAGAAATTCTTATCTGCACTAGACTTTCTTTATAGTTATTTATTGTGGAAATAAAATCTTGGCAACAATTAATTTGGCAGCCATACTTGTTGAAATTATTATCCACTAATGTAAAATTGGTATCCAACAATGTGAAAATTGGTAGCCGCTTTTGTGGAAGTAGGTAGTCAAAGTTTGGTATAAGTGGAGCCCCTTTTTTGTGGTAATTGGCTACCACATTATATCTTTAATGATATAATCAAGTCTTCAAAACTGTATAAATAGAGTTATCATTTTACACTTGAAGACACTCCAAAAAAGAGAAGCAATAGAGAGTAGAGAGAGTAATCCACAAACTACTTCTTAGTTTCTGATAAAATAGTGTGCACGTAATATTATTGTGAGTTGTAAGAAATAAAAGAGTGTTTAGTAGTAGTCTTTTGACACTACCATGTTTTTTCATCAATATTATTGTATTGCTTATTCGGGTATCATAGTTACCCATTTGATTATGTGGTGTCGTTGCTCTATTCCTATTGGTATTTAGTTTGGACATTATCCTGGGTGTGATTATCATTTTTTCCAACAACGTGGTATCATAGACATGACAAATAGTAGTCCGTTGTCCTTTCAGTACCCCCGTCTCACAAAAGATAATTATGAAAAATGGTTTCTACAAATGAAAGTTATTCTTGGCTCTCAAGATGTTTGGGATATTGTAGACAAAGGGTATACAAAACCCTCAAATGAGGAAACTTTTCCCTCAAATGAAAAGGATGTCTTGTTAAAGACAATAAAGAAAGATCAACAAGACCTCACTCTTATCCATGAATGTTTGGATGATGGCATGTTTCAGAAGGTGGCTGATGCAACCACCTCAAAAGAAGCGTGGGAGATTTTACAAAATTCTCTCCAAGGAGTTGATTAAGTAAAGAAGATAAAACTTCAAAATCTAAGGGCTGATTTTGAAGTTTTAAAAATGAAAGAATCCAAATTCATTTCGGATTTCTCTTCAAGATTGATGGTTACTGTAAATCAACTAAGAAGATAGGGGAGAAAGTCGATTATGTGCGCGGTATAAAAGATCTTTCGTTCTTTAACAACTAAATTTGATTATGTGGTGTGTGCTATTGAGGAATCTAAAGATTTAGACTCTATGACTGTAGAACAATTGAAGGTTCTTTACTAGCTCATGAAGAGAAAATGAAAAGGAGAAAAGAAGAGTCACTAGAGAAATTTCTTAAAACCCATGCATCCTTCAAAGGATTGGAAAATGAGAAAAGTCAGAAAAGAAATGGACAATGGAGAGTCCGTGGAGGTCGTGGTCGACGAGAAGGTAGAGATTTTGTTACCTTTAGAAATTTCAAAGCACTTGTAGAAAAAGAAAGTGGCTATGAAATAAAAGCATTAGGGTCCGATAGAGGACGCGAATTCACTTCAAAAGAATTTAATAACTTTTTCCAATCTCATGGAATTCTCTGCCCTCTAACGGTTACTTACTCGATCCAACAAAGTGGAGTTGCAGGAAGAAAGAATAGAACAATTCTTAATATGGCTCGATGCATGTTGAAAGCTAAACATCTACCAAAAGAATTTTGGGCCGAGGCTGTTTCTTATGTAATTTGTTTGAGCAACAGGTCTACAACATTAAATGTACGAGATCAAAAACCTCATGAATCATCGAGCAAAAGAAAGCCAAGTGGTTAAGAACTTGAGAATATTTGTGAGCATAGCCTATGCTCATGTTCCATATCAAGGAAGAGCTACGCTTGACAATCGGAGTGTCAAGTATGTGTTTGTTGGCTATGACACAAGTTCAAAAGGCTAAAAATTGTACAATCCAAGCAATAACAAGGTGGTGGTGAGTCGTGATGTTGAATTTGATGAAGAAGCATCATGGAACAGGGAGGATCCGGAAGAAAAAACATATGATTTTCTTCCATACTTCGAAGATGAAGAAGAACAGGAAACCATGGCACCTGCACAGGATGCAACCCCGCCTCCTTCACCAGCAAATGTTGCATCTACATTTTGTCAAGAGAGTTCAAATGAAAGACCACATAGAATGAGGAGCACTCGAGAACTCTATGATGACACAGAAGAAATTACTAATTTTAGATTTTTGTGTTGTCTCTTTGTTGATAGTGAAATAATGAATTTTGATGAAGCTGTTACTGACAAAAGGTGGAGACAAGCCATGGAGGATGAGATCCAATCAATAGAAAAGAACAATACTTGGGAGTTAACAACTCTTCCCAAGGACCATCAAGCAATTGTAGTCAAATGGGTATACTAGACGAAGGAAAATGCCCATGGAGAAATAGAAAGATACAAGGCAAGATTTGTTGCTAAAGGCTACAAACAAAGGCATGGTGTCGGCTATGAGAAAGTTTATGCGCCTGTTGCCCGCATGGAGACAATCTGTGTATTGATCTCTTTGGCAGCGCAATAAAGTGGAGGATCCATCTAGTAGATGTAAAATTGGCATTCTTGAATGGATATCTTGAAGAAGAAGTCTATTTTGAGAAACCATTGGGTTTTGTGGTTAAAAGTTATGAAGATAGGGTGTTGAGGTTGAAGAAAGCCTTATATGGGTTGAAGCAAGCTCCACGAGCTTGGAACAGTTGCATTGACAAATACTTTCAAGACAATGGGTTTACTCGTTGTCTCCATGAATGTTCTCTTTACATTAAAGTTCATACTAATGAAGATGTTCTGCTTGTTTTTTTTTATGTTGATGATATCATTCTAACGGGTAACAGCCCATTTTTATTTGAAGCTTTCAAGAAAGTTATGTCACTTGAGTTTGAGATGACGGACATAGGGCTCATGTTGTATTAATTGGGCCTAGAAGTGAATCAAATGGAGGAAGGCATCCTCATATCTCAAGAAATCTATATCAAGGAGATTTTGAAGAAGTTCAACATGTTTGATTGCAACCGTGTGAACACCCCAATGGAAAGTGGAACAAAATTGTCAAAGTTTGACGATGGAGAAAAAGTGGATTCCACTTCGTTCAAAAGTCTTGTTGGAAGTCTGAGATACTTGACATGTATGAGACCAAATATACTCTTTGTAGTTGGAGTAGTAAGTCGTTTCAGGGAAGCTCCCACCTCCACTCAGTTGAAGGTCACTAAAAGAATTCTTCGCTACCTAAAAGATACAATCGACCTTGGGCTATTTTATTCTTCTTCTAATGATTTTAATCTTGTGGGATATTTTTATAGTGATTATGCGGGAGATGTTGATGATAGAAAAAGAACATCTGGTTTTGTGTTTTTCTTGGGTGATAGTGTTATTTATTGGAGTTCAAAGAAACAATAAATTGATACTCTCTCGACTTGTGAAGTTGAATATGTGGCAGCGGCATCATGCACGTGTCATGCTATTTGGTTGAGAATATTGTTGAAGGAACTCAATTTGCCACAAATTGAAGCCACAATGATATGTGTTGATAACAAATCTGCACAAGCACTAGGAAAGAATCTAGTGTATCATGATCAAAGCTATCACATAGACACAAGGTATCACTTTATTCGAGAATGCATTGCCAAGATAGAAGTAGAGCTCAAGTATGTGAAATCTCATGAGCAAGTTGCGGATATTTTTACAAAGCCTCTCAAGTTTCAAGATTTTCTGAGATTGAGATCAATCCATAAAGTAAAGAAGAAAAAAAATTAAGGGAGAGATTTGTGGAAATAAAATCTTGCAAATAATTAATTTGGCATCCATACTTGTTGAAATTACTATCCACAAATATGAAAATTGGTAGCCACCAATGTGAAAATTGGTAACCGCATTTGTGAAAGTAGGTAGTAAAAGTTTGGTAGAGTTTGGCAGCCAATTTTTTATTAAAATTGGCTACCACATTCTGTCATTAATGATGTAATCAAGTCTTCAAAAAACTCTATAAATTGAATGGTCATTGAACACTTGAAGACACACCAAAATAGAGAAGCAATAGAGAGTAGAGAGAGTAATCCACAAACTACTTCTTAGTTTGTGAGAAAATAGAAGGCAAGTAACATTATTGGTAGTTGTAAGAAATAAAAGAGTGTTGAGTAATAGTCTTTTGACACTACCATGTTTTTTCATCAATATTATTGTATTACTTATTCGGGTACCATATTCACCCATTTTAATATTTGGTGTCTTTGTTACTCTCTTCCTATTGGTATTTAGTTTGGACATTATCCTAGGTGTGATTATCATTTTGTCCAACATATATTACCTTGCATGTAACAAAGTCATTATACTTAGAAACCTTGGGAGCATATTTTCTTCATGGGACAAATAACTCTTTAGTTCAAATTCATAATACTGAGCCGATGAATTGAAGTTTAAGTGAAATATTTTAATGTTCTTTTTTAAAAAGTAAGTAGTGGCAATTAGTATAAGAAAAAGAAGGAAGAAAAATTTAGTATTCTACAGTTATCTTGTCCTTGCTAAAGGTGATTTTTAAAGTATTTATTATCTCCTGCACTTCTCTTATTGAGTATTGAGAAGGAAGACACTGTTATGAGGAGATCACACCATCATGAAATGTGATAACGTGAAAATATTGAAACTATAATGATGTGAAAGAGATAAAAGACAATAGTTATGCCAACATCTAGCCCGCCAAAATGCATTAGAGGTCCTCCATTAAAATAAAAAGGTGTTGAGAGAGACAAAGAAAACTGAATGTGTAATTTATTATTTTTGTATAAATGGATATTTGAAGGTCTTATAAGCGTATATATTGTATTGTACTTGAATATAATTTTTGTTCATTAATTTACTGGTAATTCACAATATATATTTTTTAGTTATTCAAGTCCAAGTTTATTAGATCCTCTACGTTATAGTTATTAGGATGCAGAGGATCGACTACGAAACTTAGACATCTAGCTCCAGCTTACTGTAAATATTGAATTAGATCATGTTTGTGTTGTATTTGAAGATACAAATAAACCTTATATGTTTAGGGGTGTTATGTTTATAACAATATTTGGTGATGGTTCAACAGAACAATTAGTTTTTTATAGTAAGGTGACTTCATAAAGTGGGGTTAGTAAAATAGTTCCACTACAAAGGACTCAACTATTTTAAAATTCACTGTATATATACATTTTTCTTATTAGATTAGATGTTGATGCTTCTTCATTAATGTTCTGCTTTTCTTTAGTGAAATTCTTTCACTAATTATAATCGACATTTTCTAGAATGAGAAACATTGGTAGAGGATATGATTTACATGGAAATTTCAATTCGATAAAATGCATGTAAATTGTTGGTGAGAAATTGTAGTGGAATTGCTTACTCTTTAGTTAGAACAACAATTTAATTTGATAATGTTGGGCCCATGCTCTAGAACGGGCTATATCCATCTAGTAACATTTAAATTCAAATAACTTGAAAATATTCATACTAAAATACCTTTTAAATAAGAGCAACTTTCACATATAGCAAATATAAAATTAATAGTTGTATGTTATAGCAAAGTTTGCATAATTCCGCTCCATAGCAAACTTATATATGTATAATTCGTTATACATATACAATTGAAGCGAATTGTATAAAAACGAGAAAGATTGAAATTATATACAATTTGAATTGTATAAAACGAGAAAGCGAGAAAGGCAATATTGAATTGTATAAAAAGAGAAAGAGAGAAAGTATATACAATTTGAATTGTATGAAATGAGAAAGAAAGAAAGGCAAAAAGAGACTTGTGCATGGATATACAATTGAATCAAATTGTAAAAAACGAGAAAGAGAAAAAATATATACTATTTGAATTTGTATAAAACGAGAAGGAAAAAGAGACTTGTACAAGGAATATACAATTGAATCGAATTGTATAGAACGAGAAAGAGACATTATATACAATTTAAATTTGTATAAAGCGAGAAAGGCAAAAGAGACTTGGGCAGGGAAATATTTGTATTGCATAATCATAAGTGTATAGGATGAATATATATGTATTTGCATGCGTTTATACATTTTTCTCTCATTTTATACAATTAGAACCACAATTTATAAGATTCTATTGTATAAAGCGAGAAAGGCGAGTGATAGGAATAAGCGAGCGAGAGAGGGAGAGTGGCGAGCGAGAATATGAGGGAGAGAGGGATTGACAAACAGTTTACTATGAAACACAAATAAATCAAAGGATAGCTACTATATTTATTTTATATTATTAGTTTGTTATTCTATAAAATTATTCCTTTAAATAACAATTAACCAAATATTGTGTTAAACATTCTCGTATTTAGAGAATGAGAAAAGTTATAGATGTGTGAGTTTTCATTTGTCTTTCCATCTTAGTAGCCTCTTCGATGTTATTTAGCAGATTAAACTTTTTTTTTTTTTTAATTTTCTTTCATTTATTCTGCTAAATTCTTCTTTATCTTTGCTGAAAACAAAATGGACCAATATTTTTATCATACCTAGTGGGAATTTGTCGATAGTTTGGTGTTAATATATGCTTTTTCTTGAAATCAAAGTAAAATTGTTTGAGTTACATGTTACATAAAAAACGAAAGAAGAAATCATAGATGAAATTTTTAACAATGCATACTCGAAATTATTGTACCCTTTGTTACTTCCTATAAATATTGATTAAAATTGTATCTTACTGTTGATATAAAAAGTTTATCAACCAATACCATCTAGTGTTACTTAGAAGAAAAAGGTTTTCATTTTATTCTTTGCGGACTCTTTTACTTGAATTTGAAAACACTATGTTGTAATGATTTTCTCCCTACACCTTTAATGTTTTTCTATTTGAATCCTATTTTATGCTCCTTCTGATAGAGTTGGTTTGGTTATTGTGGAATCAAACTAAATGGAAGATGAATTAACATGAACATTTGGTAGGAAGATAACTTATACAAAAAAAGTCAAGATAGTATCTTGGCAAGTGAAATTTAGGCAAACCATAAAATGGTTTCATATTCTTAACCTTGACATTTTTGATATATAGTGATGTCATGGATGATATCAATAGGATGAATTCATTCCTATAAATAGGTAACTCTTAATTCATTTTCAAATCATCCACTCACTTGCCCTCTTACCTTCTAAGGCATTTGCGTTCTCTCTCTTGTAGTATTTCAGTTGTATTCTATATAGAGTTAAATATATATTCAAGCAGTTTTTTTTTGGTGGACGTAGGATCATTTTAATCCGAACCACGTTAAATATTGTTGTTCTTCCTTGTTCTTTAATTTTACGTTTTTGCTAACAATTGGTATCACTGCCAAGGTTCAGCCTGAGTAAGCTATGTGGTTGCACAACAGTCTAAACTTCCACATTAGAAAAGAATTACTTTGGTCTTCTATATATCCAAATACATTGTAGTAGAAAAGAAGAACAGGTAGAGATGAGTTCTATGAAGTTTGAAACTAATAGATTTAGTGGGCGCAAAATCTTTAATATCCAGATGATGGCATTACAGCGGAGCGAAGGTTCAATTTAGCTATTAACAAAAAGTACCCCGATAAGATATCGGATTCCAACAAAGAAAAAATCGAAGGAGATGCATTAAATGCAATCCAATTGTCCCTTGCACCTAACTTACTTTGTGAAGTGAGTACAAGTACCAAAGAGACAGTCAAAGAGTTATGGGAAAATCTGGAAGGGCTTTACCAGGACGAGTTAATGACAACAAGGATGTTGTTACAACGGTGTCGTCATACATTTAAAATGGATTCAGATACTTTGTTGCAAGACCATCTAGATGCGTTCAATAAACTTGTGATAGACTTACAAACTGCTGGTATTAAAAAGGACGAGGAGGCGCTTGCATGTTCTTTTCTATTTTCATTGACTTCAAAATATCGTAATATTGAGAATTCAATGATGTATAGGAAACAACCTATCAAACTTGAGCAAGTGCAGCAAGCACTTAACTCTTTTGATGTGAAGATGCATTTTGATGGAGACAAAAGTGACGAACCTAGCAGACTCTTTGTAAGAGGCTGTACTAGCCAACAAGGAAGGAGCAAATTAAAGTACAGATCAAAGTCTCGTGTGAAAAAAATGCGGAGTGTTGGAGCTGTCACAAGAAGGGGCCCTTTAAACGAGATTGTCGTATGTAGAAGTCCAAAGAAAAGACGAGTTCATCCATTGTTGAGAAAGTACATGATAATGATGATGATTATGTACTAAGAACATCATGCAATAGTGTATTCTATGAAAAAAAATGAGTCTTAGACTCTGGTTGTAATCTGTATATGACATTCCGAAGAGATTGGTTCAGCAGCTATGAAACAAGTAAAAGAATCGTATTAATGGGAAATAATACAACTTCTAAAATAGTTGGCATTGGATCAGTTCGTGTTCGCTGCCATCATCGAATCATGAGGACTATCACAGAAGTCCATCATGTTCTTGATCTGAAGAAGAATTTGATCTCCCTGGGTACTTTGAATAAACAAGGCTATAAGTACATAAGTGAAGGAGGAACTATGAAAGTGACTAAAGGGTCTTTAGTCATGTTGAAGGCCAAGCTGGAGGATGGCCTCTATACACTTGCGGGAAGCACCATAATTGGCTCTGTAAATGCATTTATAGTGCAATTTTCTAATGAGGACAAGGACAAATTATGGCACATGAGACTAGGCCATATGAGTGCACAAGGATTGGAGATGTTAAGCAACCACGACCTTTTGAATGGTGAGAAGATAAACATACTTGACTTTTGTGACTACAATGTCTTAGGTAAGCAGAAAAAGGTCAGCTTCAGCACTGGCAAGCACAAGATGGGAGGGGTGCTAGACTACATCTATTCGGATTTATGGGGTCCATCTAAGCTTCCGCCGAAGGGAAGAAAGAGGTATCTTCTCACATTCATTGATGATTCTTCATGAAAGGTTTGGGTGTGTTTCCTGAAAGCAAAAAGTGATGCTTTTGAAGCATTTAAAGTGTGGAAGATTTTGGTTGAAAATCAAATGGGGAGAAAAATCAAGTATCTTCGCACAGACATTGGCTTGGAGTTTTGCAGTGAAGAGTTCAATGATTTCTGCAAGGTTCATAGGATCGCAAGACATAAGACGGTCAGGCACACACCACAGCAGAATGTAGTTGCCGAGAGAATGAACAGAACTCTTCTTAAGAAAGCTCGTTATATGCTCTTACAAACCAATATGTCCAAAGTATTTTGGGTTGAAGCAATTCATATTTCTTCTCATATTGTCAATCAACTCCAGCATCAGCAATTGACTTTAAGACTCCGAATGAGGTCTGGTAAGGTGAAACTTCTAACTATTCATACCTTCGAATATCTGGGTGTCCAGCTTATTATCATGTTAATGAAGGAATGTTTGAACCAAAAGCTAAAAGGACATATTCATAGGATATGTTGATGGAGTAAGTATACAAACTTTGGTGTTTGTCTTTACTCAAATTTGTAGTTAGTAGAGATGTTACCATTGATGAATCCTCTATACTTGATCCTCGTAAAGTTTTTTGTGGAGTTATCAAGAAATGAGAACAACGAAGCTGGTGGAGCTATCGGCGGAGCTTACCAAGAAACGGGATCAAGAGACTCAAATTGATGAGTCAAAAGATGCAGATTTAAAAAACTTGATTCAAATAAACCACACAAAATTGCAAAGGGAAGGGACAAAAGGAAGATATGGAAACCAGAACGTCTTATAGAGCAAGAAAATCTTATTGCACATGCGTTCTTAGTTGGAGAAGAAGAGATTAAGGATCGCGGACCTCTTCATATGTTGAAGCATCTTCTTGCAAAGATGTTGCACAATGGAATTTAACCATGATGAAAGAGATAGAGTCTCTTCACAAAAATGAGACATGGGTCTTAGTTAAAAGGCCAAAGGGGATAAGGATAGTTGGATGTAAATGGGTCTACAGAATGAAAGAAGGTATTCCAGAAGTGGAAGATGCTAGGTTCAAAGCGAGATTGGGTGCAAAGGGTTTCATCCAGAATGAGGGAATTGACTACAATGAGATCTTCTCTCCAGTCATGAAACATAGCTCAATTCGCATGCTACTAGCATTGGTTGCACAATTTGATTTAGAGCTTCAACAACTTGATGCCAAAACTGCTTTCTTACATGGGAATCTAGAAGAGACAATCTATACGGATCAGCCTGAAGGTTTCCTAGCTGAAGGAAAAGAAGACCATGTATGACAACTAAAGAATACTTTGTATGGTTTAAAGTAATCACCTAGACAGTGGTACAAGAGGTTTGGTGCATTCATGACTACACATAGATTTTTGAGAAATGCATTTCATAGTCGTGTGTATCACAAAAAGATGTCTACTAACTCTATGATTTATCTATTGTTGTATGTTTGATGATGTGCTTATTTATGGTAACAACATCACAGAGATAAATATTTTGAAGAAACTTTTGAGTAAGGAATTTGACATGAAGGATCTTGGAGATGCAAAGAAAATCCTTGGAATGGAGATTTCAAGAATAAATGGTGTTGTACATCTTCTCAAAAGAGGTACATCAAAAAGTTCTTGAAAGATTCAATATGCATATGAGCAAGCCTGTAAATACACCGTTAGCTTCTCATTTCAAGCTTTATGAGTTACAAAAGCCTCAGTCTATGGATGAGTTGGAGCATATGTCAAAGGTCCCTTATGCCAGCGTAGTTAGTAGCATAATGTATGTTATGGTGTGCACACGTCTGGATATTGTAAGACCCCCAAAATGATTTAGGGTGTCTAGAACCTAAAATTTTTGTATTAATGTTATAAGGTCCTAAAATGTATTATAATATGGTTTAGAGGAAGTGTGTAAAGTTTGAGGTGATTTTGAAGTTAAACGTCAAGGGACGACCAAGACGTTCGACAACTAGTCACCTATGTTCCTCATGTGTCTATGCATGCTTATATTTGTATGTCAGGAGCTTATAAAGTCTTAAAATGAGTTATAATGATGTTTAAGGGTATTAAATGGAGTTTCGAGAAGTTTGGAGGTCAAACGTCCTAGAGCGTCTAAGACGTTCTAAAGTTAGCCCTTGAGACGTTCATGTGTGTCTTGATGGGGCCTTGCATGTTTTGACGAGTTTCGAGTATTTGTTTTGGGTTAAAATTATGTATAAGGTCTAAACCTTGATAAGGGTTGTATTTACATTGGAAACGTTTGGGTACGACTTCTAAAGGGCCCCGCAAAAGGGCCCACAAAAAAGACCCAAGGCTGATCGAAACACTGCCTTGGCAGTGTCAATCAACTAAACCAAACGACGGCCAGTTGGTTGACCAACGGCCAGTTGGTGAGGTCTCATTGATGGAAACTTAGCCTGGGCAAGTCTCAATCCAAAAACAGGCCAAGGTCCAATCGAGGAAAGCCACAAACGGCCAATCGATTGACCAACGGCCTGTCGATGGTGATCCGTCGATGGTAGCCTACAACACTGCCTTGCGACTGTTTTATTTAAGTGGTGAATGGGAAATTCACCCCACGTCCTAACCTGACTCTAATTGATGAATTTATCCATTTTTGGGTGTATATAAGTGATCAAACACGTGAACAACCCATTCCCAATCCCTTCTCACGAGATTGAACCTTCCCTCCAAAACCAATTCACCATAGAACCGTCCATTGTTATTTAAGCTCAAGAACAGCTTGTATATTGGATTCTCATGGGTTCTTCACCATGTTTTAGAGGTTTTCAACTAGACAATGGTATGGTGATCCTTCATCTCTAGTTATGCTTCCATCTAGAGAGTTAATCTCAAAGTTTCAAAAGAGATTTCATAATCAAAATTCTTCTTCTTCAATGTAGCCATGGGTTTTTTCTAAAATCATGATGAATTTATTTTAATTTATTTGTTTTAAAAATATTTTAATCCAATTTCATGATGAACCCATGTTCCTTCCCTAAATCGATTTAGTCCTTGCATGGACTTTGTTATCATTGCTTGTTAATGGTTGAATTGTGATTCTCTTACGTTGGATTGTCTATGTCTACTGTTAATTACATAAATTGATTATGAATGGATGATGAAAGATACTTGTGGATCAATATATGAAGATTTGAATATGACTAATGCATGCCGCTAGGTGATCACTGTAATATGGACTTTTTAATGAATAAAAGTGGAATTCAAATTATGTTGTGGTTCTTGTAGCTACTGTCTTAGGTTAATAAGTTGGTCGAATTGTGAGTATAAATATGGTATGATCAAAATAAAGATGGCTTGGTATTAATTGATCTAGTTGTGTCTAAGCTATCAAGTAGTAACTTGTGATCTTGACGTTAGGGTAATCGTTACGTGATATGAATATGGTGAATTTCCTTAGCTACTGCCTATATATGTAATATGATGATCATTATGTATAATTGATTCAATATTAATATATAACAATTGAATTGGTAAAGATTGGTTTAAGTCTTTCTAGCCTATAGACATTGATAGGTTAATGTACATGTTGTGATTTATATTCTAGGGTGGATGAAGCATGACTTAGTGATGATGTTCTATCTCTTTAGCTACTGACCTAAATTTATATTATTTATACATGATGATTAATGAGCAAAACTAGAGAAGTTACTTATTTATCTATAACTCTTTACTTTCTACCATATATGTGATATAGTGCACTAGTTGTATCATGATCTTCCAACGACTTGTACATGGTTTATTTAAGATATAAGTACATATAGCTACTTCTCTATAATGTATTAAGGATGAGAAAGGTGTATTGATCAATTATGATCAAACATTGATGAATTGGTAAGACTGACTCATCCCTCTACTTTTCTATATTATTGTGATTAATGAAGCCTTGTATGGCATTGTCTGGTATGTCCCACTTATGGTGGCGGTGTTTACTTTATTGTCAATGTATATGTGTTTACCATGGCCTTGAAGGAAAATTGATGAATACATGAGTGTGTGCTTATGATGATACTATGTGAAGCTTATGTCTACTTTCCTATTCAAGTTGTGTTTAGATTGTATGACTATTGTATAAGCATGCGTATATCTATGTTAGGGTAAAGTATAGGTGCTGTTGTTGATGAGTTAAAATGGTTAATAATCCCTTACCTATGTACCCCTATGTGAATGGATGAAGGGCACAAGTTAGGAGTCTTATGTGTAATATGAAGTTGGCTTGTCTCCTATGCTAATGTGTGTTGTGTGGTCTATGCTTGAAAGAGTATGATGGTCTAAGAGAGTGGCGGCCTCAATGTGCTGTTGATACCAATTAGGTGATCTTGTTGACCAATGTACACATACCCTCACTCTACATGCATGCTTACAAGTGGTATAGGTCATGGTGTCTAAATGATAGGTAGTTCTCATAATCACTAGTGTCTACTACTATGCATGTAAAGTATATATCTGTGAAGTATGTTATGTATTCCTTAATTATGATGACTTGATAGGTGTACTAGTGTGGGCAAAGGGTATGGGACCTTGCCTATGCATTGCACATGTGTGCTTTGATAGGATAGTTCCTAGGTTTGGTTTCTATGTACATGAAAATGAATGAATGAGCATGTCATGAATATGTCTTATATGCTATGATGTTAAATATATGATATGATGAAGTATGAATGTTCATAGTGTCTTAGTGTGTTTATATGAAAGGATTGATCATATTGTTATACCTATGAACTTATACATTGATATATGAACATGTGTGACCTTATGTGTTATGTGAAAGGTTTGCTCACATATAAATACACACACACATGAATGATGATCTAGTAAATAGAGGGGCCTTGAAAGGTGTGACCAAGAATACTCTAAAACTAGATAGGTGTTTGAATATGCTATAAGCATATGAGGAATGAATATCCTAAACCTATGTTTTATAAATAAATGTAATAAAGGTTTTTCAATAAAGGGAACTTTGCTTAGCACCGAGTGAACGACGTTGAGAGGTGTTGACTTCCCTTGGAGGAAGATTCACCATTTGTCCCTTATAGAGTGTTGACTTCCCTTAGAGGAATACTCACCTATGGACCCACATAAGGTGTTGACTTCCCTTTGAGGAAGGTTCACCCATGTTTTCTCATGAGAGGAGGCCCCAATTACAAAGTCGTATGAAGAGGGAAGACCTATCTTTTAGTTCCATAAACTATGCTTGCCACATAGGATCTAGCAAAGTGAGTTCACTTAGGATGCTAGGATGTATGTTAATTTTCTACGTTGGCTAGGTAGGAACACCTTCCATTGGTGTAAAGCTCTACAACACCAAATTTCATGTTTAGCACTCATGGTCTTAGTGTCGGTTAAGGCTATAGTTTCCCTAATGTAAAATGGACAATGGAAGTAAATGAATAGGATCCTAACTAGGATGACTTAAGGGAGGTTACTTAGGATAGGTGAAAGTAATGAAGCCATCTAGACATTGCACAAGTATCTCCTTAGGAAGTCCTAGGAAGGTGACCTAATGCATATGATATATAGGCAATAAACTTTTTGAGAAGTTCTATTTAATAATGACTTAATGAGTAACTGATTTTAGAATCATAATTATTAAGGGTATTTACTATGCTAATTATTATTTTCTTAAAATGTGTATCATATCTAAAGTGAACAACTAAATAGAGACGGAAGGAGTATTAATTAGCATGGATTATATAGGCAACACATGTATTCAAACACTATTTGTGAATGAATAAAGTTTAAATTGGGAAGCCTCATAGTTTAAAGTTGTTTACGATAATACCCTTTAATTTGACCGACTAAATTACCCCCTAAATTATCTACAAGCTTATGGCAATAAAATTTGAATGACTAAATTAACCCCCAAACTTAACCTAAATACTGACAAATTAATGACCATAAGATTTTTATAACTTCTCAAGTGAATCATGTAAAATATGAATATTAAAAGTCAGTGTCATATTTAATGAAATCTTACTAAATTTGAAATGATGTCAATTATAACAAATAGTAGTTACTTGGAAAGTGTCACGACCCAAAATTGAGCCGCGACTGGCACCCACACTTACCCTCCTATGTGAGCGAACCA
>NC_028646.1:49142682-49147809 GCF_001406875.1 Solanum pennellii | reverse complement strand
AAAATCATGATTATATTGAGATTGTGTTTATATTTAAATTTTATTCTTCATTCTGTTTTTTTTAAAAAAAGAGTTACATTCTTATAGTTGTTTTGTTGAGCAATCAGTATTATTTCGAGTCTTTTTATATGCAAAATTTGTCTTGCCATCAACTGGTGAGGTCAAGAATGTATTGTGTTCAATAACATTATGTTTTTCCAACACAAATAATAGAAGGTTTGAAAGAAGTCTGATGGATTTTCACAAACTTTTTTAGAGAGAAAATAAATGTTAGATGTACTAGCTGAAAGTGAGAAAGAAGAAGAGACAAATAAAATAAAATACGCTAAATAAACCTCACACGCGCCATCAATGATTGTATCACACTCACTTTACTACATCAGCAAAACGTGTCAAAATGACATAAGAAGTGACATAAGGTGTGTCTAAAATGAACAAAGTCTAGCTAAAGTATCTAAATGAAAGTTGGTGTCAACTTTAGAAGACCAACGATAGATTACGAGAATAAATAACACTCTAAAGCTAGACACCCACATTCTTAACATGCATGTGACATACACACACTTCTAGCTCTCCTATGAGATATATATAATGATTTTTATTTCTTTATATTTATAATTCCTACTTTAATTTTTATTATATTTTTTTCTTTTCTTTTTTCATTTAAAATTTGTAATTGATATATACACAGAAATTGATCCTTCAGATTATAGATTATTATAATATTTCTGTCATATCCTTCAACTATTTCTTGGCTTTATTAATTTTTGAAAATTTGAAGAAGAAAAAATTAAACCTTTGTTCTTCATTGTGTTCATCGATTTGAACAAATCTGTGAAATTTTTCAATGTGATTTTGGTATATTGAATCTACACATTACTTGTTAATTAATTTAGAATTTGGAGTAAACGAAAAATTGGTAACTCCATTGACTTACAAAGCTTTCAAAATCTTGTGAGTTGACGGGTTTGAAAGAGTTTGCCAATAAATTAACCTTTCTCCGTCGGTTACTTCTTCGTTATCATTCATAAAAGATTATTTAATTATAGCAGAAATTTAATAATTTTTTTTCTTTCACGTTATTTATGACTAGTCAACACTTAAGCTGTTGTTTATTTCGTTTAAAGTACTTTAGGGTGCAATAGGACAATCATAAAGAATAGTTTAGGTGACATTGACTATTTTCTCGGTTAGAATAAGAAGACAATAATTCTCGTTGAAATTTTATTTGGGAAAATTGATGTGACTCTTCATCTCATACGAGTATACCCTTCATAATTATTATTTCTGTTCATTTTTATTTGTCAATTCTTAATATAATTTTTTATTTTTACTCATCATTTTTAATATATAATTAAAAAATTGTTTTTTAAAAATATTTTATTCTTACTATTAAATACTATTCTCCAAATCATTTTAAAGATATAATCTTAAGCATTAATTAATAGAGTTGGTGTACTTAAATACTCATACTAATAATTATTTTATTAATGGTATGACAAGTCAAAATGTGACAAGTAAAAATAAAAATATAAGGAATATTACTTTATGCATACATATTACAGCAGTATACTCTCATAATTGGAGAAGAAACATGATATTTCTTTAAAAGATAAATATATGAATTATTATTTAGAGGGAGGGAGGGAGCAAGATGAAGTAATTTTTTTTAAAAGAATTAAATAGTTTGGGTTTGGGGTGGGGGGAAGCGATGAGAGGAAACGGTAGAATTAGATAAAAAAAATATTTTACATTTATATTTAATAAATTTTTGGGGGAATGATAACAATTTAATCTTTATCTTTAGGTAAAATGCATAAGTACCCCCTCAACCTATGCCTAAAATCTCAAAGACACACTTATACTATACTAAGGTCCTATTACCCTCCTGAACTTATTTTGTAAATAATTTTCTACCCCTTTTCGGCTTACGTGGCACGAGTTTGGTTAAAAATGTCAACGCATGCTGGACCCACAAGATAATGCCATGTAGGACGAAAAGGGGTAGAAAATTATTTATAAAATAAGTTCAAGGGGGTAATAGGTTCTCAGTATAGTATAAGTCTGTCTCTGGGATTTCAGGCATATGTTGAGGGGGTACTTGTGCAGCCCTTATCTTTAACTAACACTAGTAATTTATTTAATTTTTATCAAAGTGTAATATTTTATCCACGTGGATTGTGATGTGATAATTTTTCAAATAAAAGAGAGAACAATGAGAGTTTAATAAAAGAGAAATGTGTGTTTCTCAAACTAATAAGTGGAGTTTAATAAAAGAGAAATGTGTGTTTCTCAAACTAATAAGTGAGAGTTTATGTATGAAACATAAACTCTCAATAGTTTAGGTTTAAAACCAAAAGAAATGGATAGTTTATATATGTCTTTATCCTTCTCTATAATAGTGTAAGCTTTTGGTTCGATGACAAAAATGAGTATCTGCTTATATTTTGTTGTCCTCACCTCCTTGATGAGGTTTCAATTTCTTTTAAACACTTATAATTAAACTAGATAAGGATTGCATGTCTGCACGAGTTAAAAATATATCTCTTTTTATTTTAATTTATTGATATGATAATATGTGAAATTTGAAGTCAACCAATTTCTTAACATGTGTTTATATATTATATTTTATTAATATTTTTATTTTTTATGTGTATGTATAGGGAGATTTTTTAAGTTGTTAATTATTTTGATTTATAGTTTTTTTTTTGTATTTTTCACATAATATATATTACTCTTTTTGTGTTGATTTATGTGATACACATGAAATTTCAAAAGTAAATCAATTTTTTATAAATTCTTTTTAATATTTAAGTTATTAATTATTGCGATTTACAATATATTTTATATATTTATAGATGAACTTTTGAGAGTTAAAGAAATATTTTCATATATTTTTAAACATTTTGAAGATATTAATTAATATGATTTTTAATAATATTTTTTTACATAATTCTTAATATATATTAAGTGATAAAAGACAAAAAGTTGAAAAAGAAAAACTATAAATTACAAAACTATCCCTAACTGTCAAGCCGACATGTTGACCAAGTAGTGCCTCATTGTACCCTCTTCTACAGTACAAGTAATAAAATATAGGGAAAATGACCTAATATAACTTTGAAGTATTAGAAATAGTAAAAAACTATTCTCCATCTACATATTGACTTTAAATACCTTTAGCATCCATATATTGGCTCCAAAATATCCTTTTGTCATCTATATTTGAGTTCAAAATTGACCACTTATTTAACAGTTTCAAATTTAAACTATTTAAATATTTTTCTAATACATGGGGATCAACTATTTGTTATAATTCAACTTATTCATATAATATATAAACTAATCCAGTACCCACCCGTTACTAATTAAACTCCACCCAGTTAATAAACACACCTCATTACTAATACAACAACAAAAAAGCTACTGCCAATGAGTGTTTCAAAAAATTTGAGGCGAAAATTTCTATAGAACTACATCATCATACATTCAACTCTTCAACCAAAACATATTATAATTCCAGTGTCTAAATAAAAATTACCGATAAACTTAAAAGTAGGACTATGTCTCAATTATATGATGTTACTTAATAGATAACCTTTTTAAAAAAATAATATGTTAAATTTTAAATATTTTTTTAAAATAATGAATATTTATTAAATTATATTAGAAAAAAGTGCATGAATTAATTCATGATGTACTACTTCTTTACTTTTAATCATAAATATCAAATTCAAGCTTGAAAGAGAATCCTATTGAATGTGTCCTCCTAAATAAGCAACTCAAGCTAAATATAATTGGGGCTACAATTCGGACTTGGATAATTTTTGATGCCATTTTCAGGTAATTTGTTCGTGTTTTAGTAGTATTAAGGGCGATTTTGATATTATATTTGGTTTAGTAATGAGCAACTTCATATATAGCAAACACAAAATTCATATTTGTATGCTATAATAAAGTTTGTAAAATATCCCTCCATAACAAACATAAATATGTAAAATTAACTACACATATACAAAAAAACCAATGATATAATTCGCTATACATATACAAAACAAAGTGTATACAAATAAATTGTATAATTTGTGTATGCATAAAACGAGAAAGAGAGAAAGACAAAAGAAAATTGTGCAGGGGAATATTTGTATTGTATAATTATAAGTCTACAGAACGAAGATATATGTATTTGCAAGTGTATATACAATTTTCTCTCGCTTTATACAAACATAAACGCAATTTATACATTTCGTTTTTATTTGTATAAGCGATAGAGGAGAAGGTAGCGAGCGAGAACTTGAAGAGGGGAGAGAGGGGAACAAAAAATACATGTATATATATAATTTTTTATTTCTTTATAAAAACTAAAACACATTTTATACACTTGTGTTTGTATAAAACTGAGAGGGAACGAGCGAGTGATGGAGAGTGGAGAGCGATACTTTAAGGGAGAGAGGTGACCGACAAACAGTTCGCTACACGACACAATTAAATCAAAGTGTGGTTATAGCATTTAATTTGATTTATTAGTTTGTCATTATTACAATTTTTCCTTTATTAATTCGGTGGGGTTTAATTAGTAATAAGTGGGATAGTGGGTTTTATAAATGATATTAATAAATTAAGTTATATTCAATAGTTAAGCACCAAACATCTATCTATCTATCTATCTATCTATCTGTCTGTCAGTCTGTCTATCTATCTGTCTGTCTGTCTGTCTCTCTGTGTCTATCTGTCTGTCTGTCTCTCTGTCTCTCTGTCTATCTGTCTCTCTCTCTCTCTCTCTCTATCTATCTATCTATGTATCTCTCTCTCACTCTATGTATTTATCTCCAATCTGTCTATCTCTCTATCTGTCTCTCGTCTCTCTATCTATCTCTCTGTCTCTCTGTGTCTCTATCTAATGGTCTCTCTGTCTATCTATGTATCTATCTATCCATCTATCCATCCATCCATTGATCCATCCATCTATCTATCCATCATCCATCCATCCATCCATCCATCCATCCGTCCGTCCGTCTCTATCTATCTACCTATCTATCTATCTCTCTATCTCTCTCTCTCTCTCTCTCTCTCTCTCTATCTATCTATCTATCTATCTATCTATCTATCTATCTATCTATCTATCTA